>NC_056743.1:622412418-622549918 GCF_019279795.1 Protopterus annectens | reverse complement strand
TTTCTTTCCATGGTTTGCTTTTTGACTTTTGCTTTTATTTATTTTCTTTTTATTTTCTTTCCATGGTTTGCTTTTTGACTTTTGCTTTTATTTATTTTCTTTTATTTTCTTTCCATGGTTTGCTTTTTGACTTTTGCTTTTATTTATTTTCTTTTTATTTTCTTTCCATGGTTTGCTTTTTGACTTTTGCTTTTATTTATTTTCTTTTTATTTTCTTTCCATGGTTTGCTTATTGAAAAGACTGTTAGTATAGCGGCCTGAGTATTTATTAGGTGTTTAAAAAAATAAGGTCTCCTTAGCAACTATGACAAGGAATGAACATAAAAGAAATGTAAAAGTGACAGGAAAAGTGAAAAACAAAACAGAATTTTCTCATTTTCCTTTATAAGCTCTTGCTCTTTGTTTAGTGTCTACTAAATAAACCTTTAGACTTGTTATGCCATTATAAAAAAACATCTTATGTTTTCTATTTACAGCATTTGAGGATTGGGCAGATGAACAGGATTTCTTTGATGAAAGTGCAATTGTGACTAGAACTGTCTTTCCTCAAAGCTGGTTGTGGAAAACAGTGAATGTAAAAGACAATGGTGAATACATGTAAGTATGGATTAATTAATAATAATAAATAGTGATATATGTCTGAATGTTTACATCATATTTAAAATGCATCACACACAGTTGTCCAAGTTCTTCTCACTTGCATTTTAGATGAAGATTTCTCATCAATTTACCTTTATACAGAAATGGCTATAGAACTGGTTAGTAAGAGGACAAAGATACATTTCATTCAGAATTTCACTTTCACACATACATGCATACATACACACACACATGCATGCACAAACACAGACAGACATGCATATGACATATTGAAGCAAATTCTAAGCAAACGTCAGTTGCCAGTGAAACTACCTCATATGAAGAAATTAACATTCCAATCTACCCAGCTTAACTTGTATTTGTGCTACGGAATCCAAGACAGCTACATTCAATTTAGTAATAATTCTCCGGTACACTTGGAACTAACTGATAATAGCTAGCTACCACAGTCCAAAATATCTTCAGTTTGACAGTGAAATCCATGTAACTCCAAAATGTATTTTATGTCCGGGTATGCCCCAGTGTGCCACTAAGGTCTTGATAAAAAATTAATCATATTTTTGGGGCCCCATTTCCCCCACCCTATTGACCCCTTCAGTTCTCCCACCGTTAGTATACCAGTACTCAAGGAGCAGGAGTTGAAGGCCATGGATATTTGCTGTCATTCAGCAGATGTTAGGAGACTTTTTGCATACCCCAAACTCCTCCTTTTTTGGCTGGAATGCACTGTCCAATGCTTGCTGTGCTGTACTTTGGAGTGCATACCTCTACTCATCAAAAATTCTAGCTACAGTACATTTGAGCCCCTTATTGGACTCACACTACCTGCACTTTGTAGTGGCACATGTGGAGCTACTGTGACAGGACACTGTCAATAGCTTCCACCTGAGATGTATAAGCCTGCATCAGCCATTCACCCCTGTTCATTGGTGGCCAGATCATCCAGTACACAGGTTGTAGCAAAACTTGCAAATGAGGCTAATTTTGCTGGATTAAAATGAAGTATAGTGGCTAGTCATGGTCTGAGTGTGGAATAGTCTAGCAAATGGAATAAATGTGTAGCTTTATGTGAAATAATACACCAGTCCAGAATGATGTTTCAGTAACCAAAACCTTTTCCTAATAACTTGAAGATGATGGGGAAGCTTGGTAGTCATAAAAGAACATGTCACTGTAGAGAATCAAAATATTGTGCAATTTTTAGTCATGATGTTCATCGAGCTTTTAATGCTGATATTGTACTGAGCTTAGGCATTCACAAGCTCTTAATGCTAATATTATAGTAAGTTTAGGCTTTTGCCAAGCTCTAACAGCTGATATTATACTGAGGTTAGGCATTCACCAAGCTATTAATCTTAATGCTGTAATGAGCTTTGGCATTCACCAAGCTCTTAATTCTGATATTGTACTGAGCTTAGGCATTCACCAAGTTCTTAATTCTGATATTGTACTGAGCTTAGGCATTCATCAAGCTCTTCATGTTGATATTATACTGAGCTTAGACATTTGCCAAGCTCTTAACGCTGATATTGTACTAAGCTTAGGCATTCACCAAGCTCTTAATAGTGATATCATACTGAGCTTAGGCAGTCACCAATCTCTTAATGTTGATATTGTACTGAGCTTAGGCATTCACCAAGCTCTTAATGCTGATGTTGTACTGATCTTAGGCATTCACAAAGCTTTTAAGGTTGATATCATACTGAGCTTAGGCATTCACCAAGTCCTTAATGTTGATATCATACTGAGCTTAGGCATTTACCAAGCTCTTAAAGCTGATATTGAACTGAGCATAGGCATTCGCCAAGCTCTTAATGCTGATATTGTACTGAGCTTAGACATTCGCCAAGCCCTTGATTCTGATATTGTACTGAGCTTAGGCATTTGCCAAGTTATTAATTCTGATATTGTACTAAGCTTAGGTATTCACCAAGCTCTTAATTCAGATATTGTACTGAGCTTAGGCATTCATCATGCTCTTAATGTTGCTATTTTACTGAGCTTAGGCATTTGCCAAACTCTTAATGCTGATATTGTACTGAGCTTAGGCATTCACCAAGCTCTTAATGGTGATATCATACTGAGCTTAGGCATTCACCAAGCTCTTAATGTTGATATTGTACTGAGCTTAGGCATTCCCCAAGCTCTTAATGCTGATATTGTACTGAGCTTAGGCATTCACCAAGCTTTTAACGTTGATATCATACTGAGCATAGGCATTCACCAAGTCCTTAATATTGATATCATACTGAGCTTAGGCATTTACCGAGCTCTTAATTCTGATATTGTACTGAGCTTAGGCATTTCCCAAGCTCTTAATGCTGATATTGTACTGAGCTTAGGCATTTCCCAAGCTGTTAATGCTGATATTGTACTGAGCTTAGGCATTTGCCAAGCTCTTAATAGGTTCATAGGTGTGAATTAGGCTAATGGCCCTGGAGCCTTTATAAGCTCAGCCCATAGAAGTGCCCTGACATTGTACCACCCAATGTTAGTTCACATTGCCTCTATCTAGTAGAGCCACTGGAGTGATCCCCAGGGTGAACTTTCTATTTCCCTCCACTCATCAGGATTTCTCTTGAAGAGGGCCAGTGAGGTGCTGTTTTTGACATGTATGGGGAGTGTATTCTAGAGCATGGGCAGTCTCTGGGTTATGAACCTATCCCTTCAGCATGTTCTGTTGATTGTGGTAATGAGGTTGAGGTCTCTGAAGTGTGTGGCATGGAGGGATTGGGATTTCTTTAGATGTAGCATTTCTAACAGAGCTGGGTCAGACATTGCTTTGTAAGTCAAGTAGAGATCGTCTCTTAGTAGACAATATGAGACAGAGAATAGCTGGGGTTTTTTGAGTCTGTTCATGTGGGACATGGGTCTAAGGCCTAGAATCCACTTCATGAGGTACATTTGTGGCCTTTCCAGGTGTTGCATGTGTCTAGTGAGGTACATGCCAAATGGGGCATTATACTCAATGACTGGCCTAATGAGGGAAGAGTAGAGAGAGATGATGGGCTCTTTCTTCGTGGATGCAAAACCCTTGGTAATGAGATGTGCCTCATAGAAGGACTTTCTGACCACAGTGGCAATGCGGTGGTTGAAGGAGAGGTTGCTGTTAACCTGTGTCCCCAGATCTCTTATAATGCCTTCAGTGTTCAATGGGCTCTCGTTGATGTGGCAATTAGTGGGAACTGAGTTTTTCCCAAAGGGGATGACAATGCATTTTTTGGCATTAAGCTTAAGGCCATGGTTTCGACAGCAGTCATTGATATCAGTGAAGCCTTTCTGTAGCTCAATAATGCTGATATTTACAGAGCTTAGGCATTCACCAAGCTCTTCATGCTGATATTGAACTGAGCTTGTGCTTTTGCCAAGCTGTTAATGTTGATGTTGTACTGAGCTTAGGCATTCTCCAAGCTTTTAATGCTGATATTGTACTGAGCTTAGGCATTCTCCAAGCTTTTAATGCTGATATTGTACTGAGCTTAGACATTCTCCAAGCTTTTAATGCTGATATTATACTGAGTTTAGGCATTCTCCAAGCTTTTAATGCTGATATTATACTGAGTTTAGGCATTCTCCAAGCTTTTAATGCTGATATTATACTGAGTTTAGGCATTCTCCAAGCTTTTAATGCTGATATTATACTGAGCTTAGGCATTCTCCAAGCTTTTAATGCTGATATTATACTGAGCTTAGGCATTCTCCAAGCTTTTAATGCTGATATTATACTGAGCTTAGGCATTCTCCAAGCTTTTAATGCTGATATTATACTGAGTTTAGGCATTCGCTAAACTCTTAATGCTAATATTGAACTGTGCTTAGGCAATCTCCCTCCCCAGGATAGGTGAGCCATCATAATTTGCTCACTCCCATCCTTCCCATACAGTCCATTGTGCTCTTGTGCCACTAGCTGAGCGTGGGTCATTTCAGGCAAAGTGATGGCTTTATGAATCTGTGCCATGAGATTGCAGTAATCTGTACATTTTCAGAAAAAGGAGGCATGCAAGATAACAGAGCTTAATGTAAAGTTTGGACTGACTATAACACATTTCATCAGAAATTCATATTTGGCATTGGTTATTATTTCAGTTACATCCTTTAGAATGTGTGGTAATTGTATCTTCTTAAAAGAGATTTGTATCAGGGTTTTAGGGGTTCAGTCCTGGCTGAGAACTTATAGACAAAGGAACTTACAGGAGGGGAAGAAACCAGCACAAGTCAACATGAAAGAAATTGACTATCCTTAAAAAAGATTTTTTGTCATATTAGGTAGTATCTAGTAACATTTAAGTTAATAATTATATTTCCTTTCTTAACATATTGCTGAGTGATATCACAACATGTGCTGTTAAATAATCTGAAATAAAATAAGAAACACATTAGTCTTTATTACTGTACATCTGGCAAATGTTCTGAAATGTAGTTTACCTCATTTATCCAGGTCTTGTTTGATTTTCTTTTTGATGTAGCTTATTAAGTTAATTTCAGGAAAAGTTTATAGGGTTATCAGTACAGGACTGGAAATTACTAGGCACCACCTATTTACTCAAAGAGTTACGATTTGCATTTGGAAATGTTTTTGAAGTAGGGAAATATCTGACTTATTTAGATTACATTTGCAGCTGAATACCATGTTATAAGAATATTTAAACAAGAAGAACAGGCACTGATCTCTGTGCTTTAGGAAGATATGTAAGGGTAACATCTACAGAGGTAGTGACTAACATATAATGTTTTTTGATATTAACATCAATATGTTCTTGTTGACTTATAATGCTGCAAAAATATTCTAAATAACTTCTGGAAAGATAAGCTGGAAGAGGAAGTCCCTGTTGAATGACAACACCAACAGGAATTCCTAACTGGATCTATACAATCTGTGTAGCACATCTCCTGCCCACACCAGTTTGGCCAATTTATTCCTCCAGTGAGGACAAGAGTCAAATGATTATTCTCCAGATAAGACAAGAGCATGTAGCCTATTTTGTCCTTCACAAGAGCTCAGTTAGCTATTTGTTTCCCCTTGAAGGTGAGATTCAGGTATGTGCGAGCAAGCTAGTTTGCCCATCAGGTGGCACCTTCAGGTAACTCCCTTCCTAAAGTGGCTGGTAGCTTTACAGAAGCTGCTGTTCTGGGAAGCTTGCTGAGTATGCCTCTTCACAGCCAGGACCACATCTCTGGCTTATGTGCAGTGTGAGATGCACTGTCGCAATAGCTGCTTCATTCAATCTCCCAGTACTCCTGTTGGAATCAATGGAACACCAGGTCAATCTCCACTCCTACCCCCACCCCCAGGATGAGAAAGGCAGAAACATCTGCTTACTGACATCATCTCCTGCCATAGCCGTTCCATATCCAAAGTTGCTAATCAACAGATCATCTGGGTTATAGTCAGAGCTGTATCCCTCTATCCCATGAGACTGAGGCTAGTCTCAACAGGATGCCTGTTATATTACAAACCACTGACAGACAGTCTTGATGAGATGTTATAGTAGTTGCTGCAATGGATCATCTGAAGTAGGTGGAGATGAGTGTATGGAGTGCTTTTGTAGAAAATATAGATCCTATCAAAAGCTTTGGCAGCATCCAATCTAATTTCATTATTATCGTTTTGGTTCTGATCCATCTTGGTAATACTGTATTGTCTTGCTTTGCAGGCGTAAAGTATAACTGCAAATGAGAAACCAGTATATTTGCTGTTTTTAAATCTCTTTGCAAAACTAGCTTCATATTCTTAACATTAGCATTAATATGTGAAATTGTGTGCCAGTTTCCGAATTAATTCTGGTCACTAATAGTTTAAAGGATAACTATGGTTTTGAATTAATTTAAATTTACAACACTGAAGCATGTGCCAAAATAAAGTTACATAATTTCGAGAAAAAAGTAAATGATTAACACAAGCACGACAGAAAGCCTTCTAGGCCTGGGGTTCTGCTTATTTTTTGATATGAGATCACACAAAATACTTCCACATTTGAAGCAGGGAGCTCTGTTGAGTTAGCTTGATCTTGGGAAATGGAAGGACCAGATTTTTTTCTTTAATGGCTAAGTTCAATGAAAACACATGCTCATCTTTGAGAGTGACTGGGGATTACCGTGTGCTTCATTGAGAGTGCACAGATTCACACAGTTTGCAAGCTTAAACTGAATGAACCAAACCAAGGACTCACTGCTAGACATTCCGTTTCAAGGACACAGAGTATAGTTAGAGGCTTCCTAATGTGAATTCCTTAATGGGAAACAAAGCAAGCTTCCTATGTATAAGGGGAAGGAATCTGCATGAAGTTGTTTATGTTTTTGGTTGAGAGATTAACTTTATGTAGGTTTTATTTTGTACTCTGGTTGTTTAATCCCTTGTTTTAGGGCAGACATGATTTGAATAAACTATTTACAGATAGCAACTGAACCGCTTGTAAGAATATCTTATAGTAACCTTCCTGTTGTACATTTAGACAAAAAGAAAGTCAATTTCTTGACATTTCTAATTATTTGTGCTAAACTGTACACCTCCAGGTCTGGAATAATGGTCCCAGAATATTCAGAAAAGTATCAGATAAAATCTATGTTTAACCATCAAATAACATTTCCAATGAACATCAAACCCTAACCAGCGAACATTCATTTTTTCCACCAGGGAAAGTAACTAGTTAGCCAACAATTCTCCATCTCACAAAATGCAGCATTTCAAACCTACCCAGGTAGGGGCTTCACCCACCACACTCCCCCAACTCTGTGACCAAATTACAGTGGGGAAAATGGCAGTGGGGCAGTGTGGGCCAACTAGTATTTTTTCCATTTGCTGAATGAACGTTCACTGGTTAGATTTCAATGTTTAGTCCTTCAATGGAAATGTTATTCGATGGTTAAACACAGACCTGCTTTTTTAGCCTAAAGAATAGAGACAGAGGCTTATATAAACTAGATTTCATAATTTAATGACTATCTGGAGCTACAAACATGATTAATGATGGGACCAAATTTTGAAAACTGAAATTCCTTGCTTGGAAATCCTGGGTATTTCCTGAGATATGCACACAATGAAATAACCGAGGCCAGCATTTTCTACAAGTGAAGCTGCAACCTGTGAATTCTGGTTTATCACTACCAACAAGCTTTTGACAGATGATACTTAAAACATTTGGAATTAATGAGATTTGTAATGCTGGCAGAAAAGTCCATTATTGTCCTGTAGTAACTGCCTTTTGTTGGGGCCACAGATAATTTGGAATAAAAATGTCTCACTTTGCAGCTACCTAACCTACTGTATTTATTAGCCTCTTTCTAAAAAAATGTAATGGATGAGATAAGCTATGCAGAGTTGAGGTGATGCTTATGGGACTGGACTTATTTATTTTTTCAAACAATATTTTGTGGCATAGCACATGGAAATTATCTGTAGAACGTATCTGGTATGCGGTAACAGCTTTCCAAGTTTCCTTGAAATGTATGAACATTCTTTCTACACAGTGACATTCTACTGAGAGAGAAATGGTTTGTTCTTGGTAGACATTTTGTTTGCACTGAATAGTCTGATATTTCCTCTGGGTACTGCATTCCCTGTTTCTACTCCGACTGCTGGGTCTGTACTCTTTCTTAAAGAATATCCTGTTAAAGATATTAAAATTGCTCAGTAAAGCAGAATGATCAATTTTGCAGCTATCGAAGTTTGTTCTTTCCATTCTGACTCACTATGTATATCATTATCAGGCAATGTAAAGACCGTGATTACAAATGTAAGCATTCAGTGATCACTCTGAGCTTACATCATAAGAAAAGGGCCGAATTCTGATCTGTACATGTCACGTTATCATTATCTCAATACCGCCAAAATATGTGTACCACATCACAGGCAGAGTTACTAATCTGGGTTTTACTTCTGTCATCTGTAAGGTACCAGCTTTAAAACCTTTAGAGACAGTATCAGGAAGGGTTATCAGTAATCTGCAGCCTGAATAAGAATATCAATCAGATACGGAACCATATGCATCAGGTGACATAAAGCTTTCAAAGCAGGGTTAGAGAGTACCCTTTTATATACCAGCCATTACCCTTGATTCTTATCTTGTGAAAAATAGCCACGGATTCAGCGTTCTACTTAGAATGAGAAGACGACAAATTAGTGACAGCTAGAGTGGTATATCTGTAATCCTGATCTGTCTCTTCCTGGGAATTCAGCACAAACTTGCATTATTTTCTGAGCTGAGGACTGTGCTCTGGTGCTTATAAAACAGACTGTGTCACTTTATGAAAGGACTCATTCAATGGAGGAATAATATATTATACTATATAGCTGTGACAGCAAAAACAGACAGGAAGAGAGAGAGATAATTAATATACCTAGTCGGTCAGACTAGTCATGATTCATCTGCACTAGTCATTTGAATGTCAGCCCAATGTCAAGATCCTGTAGTAGTATGCACTGCATTGCATGGAAGCATTCCTGCGGAAATCATTGCTAATCAGATAGCCTAAGTACATGGCTGCCACTGATTTCTGCACTCATATTGGTTCTCCATGCTAAACTGATATCATTTTAACTTGTGAGTGCAACAGACATTCATAGATCCTGAGCACGTCTTAACAATCCTACCTTGGTTTGTGATTTGCTGTGGAGCTGACTGTCTCCCACCAGGACACAAGTGCTCTTCTGCAATTGCATTCTGCTTGCTGAGCACACTCAAGCAAATCTGCAATCTGCGGATACCACTCCACCCATACAGTATAAGAAGGAATCAGTTTGTTTGTTTGTGTCTTTCAGCTTTTTCCCGGTTAGGGGTCGCCACAGCGGAACTCCAGTCCACTAATGATTAGCAGAAAATTTTTTATGTGCCGAGTTTGCCAGCCCTGACGCACAACCTTCAACGAAGGTGCACCCATTCATGCATGTCTCCACACAGAAGATGCTCTAGCTGAGAATCGAATGGCACAACAACTTGCTGTGAGGTGACAACGCTACCGCAGCACCACCACCGCAGTGATAAGAAGGAATCAGTACTGCAAAACTAAACAAGGATATACATTTTGAGCCTCAAGAGCAGGAGCACACTCAAGCAAATCTGCAGTCTGCGGTTACCACTCCACCCATACAGTATAAGAAGGAATCAGTACTGCAAAGTAAACAAGGATATACATATTGAGCCTCAAGAGCAGGGTCAGTCCACCCAGGCATTCTGCTTGTATTTTTTATGAGAGTGAAGCTATTACATTAGCAGTATTTCTTAATAGTTCTCAGCGTGCTAATAAAACTGACTGTTGTAGCCTTGTGCCCCCCCCACTAGTGCAGTAATCCTAACTGTCCAATAGACAGTATCCATTTAATTCAGATCCTTGTGACTAAATTAACCATCAAGCAGCCCTCTCAGTGCTTTCTGCCTTAGTTTGTATCACTTGGAGGCCCACCTGTTTATTTGCATCTCTTTACATTCCCCTTCATTGCTAATGTATCTCCCTACGCTAATCTGTGCACAAACTAAGCTAAGCACTTGCTCCTACAGTACTTATCACCTCGATACAGCACTCTTGTTATAGAAAGTACCCCAAAAAAAGCAAACCCCATTTCTCGGTCACCCACATCCCCAAAACCTTTCTTTAAGTTTTTCTGTCTATTCATTCTAGCATGTCGAGGGATCAGTTGCTAATATCCTCTCCTGATCAGCTGGTGAACCTGGGATTATTGAGGCAATGTTACAATTGCCTCATGTACACAGACAACCCTCTCCTCCTCCCACAAAACACAAATACATGCGAGAGATGCAACTATACGGCCAAACTGGAGGCTGAGCTCTCTCAACATAGGACTGGCAAGACCATACAGGAGGAGAAGGTAACCACACACAATATAGACCCAGTCTCACATAATACCATCACAACCTCAAATCATACACATAAACACACAAAGACATACTCGGAGGCTCTGATCAAAAATCTACCAAAACAGCAGAGGCCACCAAAGCAAACACCCAAACAACTACCACCTCAAAACACAACACCTGCATCACATAGATCACACAGTCAGAGTGTCAAGCAGTCACAGCCCTTAAGGCCAAACACTATGCCAGACACACTAGTCATTGGTGACTCCATAGTCAGACACACTGATGTCCCGCTCACCAGACTGAGTAAGGAGAAGGTCACAGTAAGCTGCCTGTCGGGTGCTAGAATCCGCCACATAACGCATGCACTCAGGTCTCTCAACAGCAGGTACAAGTATGACTCAATCATTGTCCACGCTGGTGTAAACGACCTGAGACGTACCTCCCTGGACTACATGAAAAGAGACATAGAGGAGCTCTCTGATTATGTAGCCCAGGCAGGTATGACCCTGACCTTGAGCAGTATCCTACCTTCACCAAGAATGATGCCACAATACAGAGATAAGATGATCAGTTTTAACAATTGGCTTAAACTCTGGTGTCATTCAAAGGGGATCCAATGTCTGTCTGCCTGGGATGACATGCTGGACAAGCCACGCTGCTTCGCAAGGGACGGCTTGCACTTGTCACCCTGGGATTCGGATTTTGGCAAAGGCTCTTGCCACCCCATAGTGCCTTTTTAGGCAAGGCTCAAATTCTAAACCTACCACCCTAGAACAAAACAAAGAAAAAAACTAAGGGTAATGCTGCTCAATGCCAGAAGTCTCAACCTCAAGATGCACGCACTCGAGGCCCTTCTCAGTATGAAGAACATCGATGTCTGTGCTGTGACAGAAACCTGGTTCAAGGCTCCTGAGAGCACCCCAGCACTATCAGGTTTTACCTCATATCATGCGTTCCGGCCTCAAAACCCGGACAATACCAAGAAAGGAGGAGGGGTATCCATACTCATCAAGGACACCCACACCTCAAGATTGGTGGCATCGCACAATGCATCAGAAACCATCCAGGTGCAATTAACCATAGGCAAGACTGCTATGCAAATTGTAGCATGTTACAGGCCACCCTCGCAAACTCAGGAACCTCACATGGCCTTCCTGAAAACACTGGAGGGAATAAATGTATCTCAACACCATCATACTAGGTGACTTCAACTACCCTAATATAGACTGGGAACACTACTCAAGCCCAAACACTCTAGCCCAAAAGTTCCTGGAATTCATAAACTCAAATGCCATGGAACAACTAGTCACCATCCCCACAAGAGGAGAGAACATACTTGATCTCATCATCACGAACATGGGAGCACAATGTTCAATGCCAGAAGTATACCCCTCACTGGTGAGATCTGATCACAAACTAATCTCGCTGGAGGTCCTCATCCCGCCCCACGCGAAATGGAAAAGAGCACAGTAGAGAACTTCCCGAAGGCCGACTTCACACTTCTAAAGACTAGTGTGGCCTCCTTTAAGGCCCCTGTGCCGGCGGTTAACATTACTCAAACCGCTGAATCACTTACAAATGCCTTCTACCAGCACCTGCAGGGCTGCATGGATCAGGCAATCCCAAGCAAAACAAAGACTCTTTGTACCAAAGGCAAGCGTCCAGTCTGGTGGACTCCAGCCATAAACAAACTCTACAATAAAAGGAGAAAGCTACTACAAGATAGAGCAAAATCCTTAAAAGGTAAGACACCGCTGATCACTATAAGTAAAAAGCTAAGAGCTCTCATAAAATCATCCAAAGCTAATTTTGAGAAAAAAATAGCTAAGGACTCTAAAGACAACCATAAAGCATTCTTTAGCTATGTCAGAAACCTAGGAGGAAACTCCCAGATATGCTCAGAATTAGTTCAAAATGATGTGAAGATTACTGATCCTACAGACATTGCCAACATACTGGCTGACAGGTTCAGTGCAAACTTCTCCCCACCCTCCCCGCCTAAATCTATACCAAATGATTGTAGCCCCCCAAACATCTCCAATGCTCAGGTGAGAACTGCTCTCTCCAAGGCAAAGAACACAGCATCCATGGGACCTGATGGTGTCCCCGGCTGTGTGCTCCATGAACTCAATGAGGAATTAAACCCACAGTTAGGACAGCTGTTTAATCTTAGTCTCACCTCGGATATACTCCAGGAGTGGCGCAGCGACTGTGGTCCCACTCCACAAAGGCGGTGCCTCCACCGACCCTGGAAATTACCATCCCATTAGCTTGACAAGCCTGATCTGCAAAGCCATGGAAAGGATCATAATGGATCTCATAAATAAAGACATAGGGAATTTGCAGACTTTGGATCCAACCCAGTTTGGCTTTGTCAAAGGCAGATCGTGCCTTTTAAACTTGGTTGACTTTTTTGAAACAGTCACCAAGGCCATTGACGAGGGGAAGGCAGTCCATACAGCCTACCTAGACCTGGCGAAGGCTTTCAATACAATACCCCACTCGGGTATCATTAAAACTCATCAACTTAAATGTAAACCCATACATTACAAGATGGGTTGCAAACTGGCTGAGTGACAGAACCCACAGGGTCAGAGTTGCTGGCGCCATGTCAGACTCTAAGCCTGTCACAAGTGGTGTCCCACAGGGCTCAGTCCTGGGCCCACTCTTGTTTGGCATCTACTTTTCCAAAGTACAAGCAAACACAGGAGGGTTATAGCTGACAAAGTTCGCAGATGACTGCAAACTGGGCGCCGTAGTTGAGAACACATCCGACACAGATATCCTTCAGAAGGGTCTCACAGAAACGGATAACTGGTGCCAGAGCCATGGCCTAAAGTTAAATGCCAAAAAATGCATAGTCATACCCTTCGGGAAAAATAAGGTTACCCCTAGCTACCACATAGGTGGCAATCCCCTGAACACAGAAGAAGTTATTAGGGACCTGGGAACCCAGGTTGACAGTAGCCTTTCATTCGACACTCATATTGCTAAAGTAGTTAGGAAGACCTTCTACATTGCCCACCTTATCATGAAGGGATTCACATCTAGATCAAGGGAAGTCATAGTCTCCCTATACTCATCACTCATCAGACCAATGATCGAGTACAATTCCCCATTCGGAATGTATCTGACCTGACACTTGCAGCAGCTGGAGAGGCCACAAAAGTTCCTCACCAAAAGGATAAAGGGTCTCAAAAATCTGTCTTATGCTGCACGACTGAAAGAACTCCAGTTATATTCAGTTGCATGCAGCTTACTCAGAGGTGACCTATGCCTGACATACAAGGCCATGTCAAACCCAGATTTGATGAATATGCTTCATCTCAAAAAATCTAGATCCCTCAGAGCCACAAGGGCGGGTGACTTAAACCTCGACACGGTTATTAATAGGACGTGCTGGAGGGATAGATTCATCACCCAAAGACTCCCTATGCTGTGGAACAAAATCCCGGTTTATGTGAGGCAGAGCACCTGCTGGCCTTGTTCAAGAGGAATCTTGACCAATGGATGGGAGATCGCAGATACACCCCAGGGGTTACCTCAGTGTCACTGCTCGACAGAGGCACAGCTAAATAATGGGCATAGTTTCTCCAAACTAAGGGGTGGCTTAAGCCACAAAACTATGGCTAGGCTTATAAATGCCCTCGGGCAGATAGCCTAGTATAAACCTATGAACCTATGAACCTATGAACTAGTTACTAATCAGCAAGTCAATGTAAAGACACACTCCCAACCTTAATAAAGTTTGCTGTCGCTTCTCTCCTTCACTTTACAGGTAGTTTGAATTCTTACTTACCCCCTCTGAGGCCTTCACTGATAGTGTTTCACTGATTGCCTCTCTGGTTTCTTTGCATTCCTCCTGGTTTACACCCCTTGTGCTATCTCCCTCCCCCAATACTAAGTCTATATTAGAATCCTGCTGAGCATGGAGCCACAAGTGCTCTTCAGCAATTGTATTCTGCTTGCTGGTAAGCCATTAGACCTCAGGAATTTGTTTAAAGTGTTCAGATTTGTAAAGTAATACTTACTTTTTACTCTTATCTTGGTGGGCTTTGCCCCGCTCCATTCACCCTCGCTAACGCTTGTGCTCTCCACTTCCCTGCACTGCCCCCTATTCCCTCCCACCCCCACTACCTCTACATTTATAGTAATCACAACCACAGCTCACCCTCACATCAGCTCCACCAATCACAGCTCCTCAAGTCAGATCACATTATACCACACCAACTTGCTCCACACAAACATACTCCCAATCACTCTCATTCCCATTAGGCATTCTTTACATCACCCACACTACTTACCCATCCACAAAAAGTGCAACCCTATAATTCCTATTCAGACCCCCACTTAGTACCATCTTAAACTTTATAACCATGACTATAACACAACTAAATCTAGTCTGTCTTCTCATAATTCTTTATAACACCACATGTTATCACTCTAGCAATATTCCTAAACTTAGTAGCACAACACTGCATTATGCACTCTCATATACAGACACCACACATTATAATAATATTTGCCCACAATTGTTCAAGAACTACATAACAAACCAATTTAGAACTAAACACATATGCTCTCATTCCTACTCCAGAAAAACACAATACTTTCTCACACTCCTCAACAAACTCCAACATCTGTATAAACATTTTAACACCAGGCTCACCATAAGTGGGGATATCCACCCCAACCCAGGCCCAAATCCATCCTGTCCAACACAAACTGCTCCAACACAAATGTTAGAACATAACACCCCCGCTGTCTTCATCCCGGGGCAAATCAACAACAGCAGCAAAACCAACCATCTTTTAATGCTAAATATTAACATTAGAAGTATCAAAAATAAAATACTTGAACTCCAAGCCACAATAGCACACTAGTTGCTTTAACAGAAACATGGCTAAATAAAAACATAGCTAACTCAGACGTCCTCCCTACCAGCTACAATATCATTAGACAAGACAGACCACTTTGTAAAGAGGGTGGAACTGCCTTACTGTATAAGTCCAGCTTAACTGTATGTCAATTACCAAACTCCTACCCCATCTCCAATAATTGGGACATACTTATCTCACAACTTCAACTTCACCCTAAAAAGGTCATCACCACAATTCTGATCTATATTCCACCTGGTAATACACCTGCTAGCCTTGAAGACTTCTTATCCTGGTGTTCTTCCACATACTCACAAGAAACCCTTATTCTGAGGGATTTCAACCTAGATTGGTTTACCTGCATATCAGAACCACCAAGTAATCTAATAAATCTCCATGGCTACCAGCAGCTAGTCCAAATTCCAACTAGATGTGATAAAAAATCTAAAAGGGAATCCATCCTTGACTGGGTCCTAACTAACAATCCCACATTGTACCCCCACGCAGGCAGTCTCCCAAACACCTTAAGTGACCACAACATAATATACTTTATACATAGTAGAACAAGCATATGCAAAACCACTAACTATATATCCACTAGAAACACAAAAAAATTCTCTCCTGAGGTCCTCAATACTTTACTCTGTAACTGTGACTGGACCCCCATAAAAACCCACCCACTTGACCAGGCTGTAGCATATTTCAACAAAACATTTCTACAACACCTAGACACTGTTGCTCCATTGCACAAAATCAAGGTTAGAACCTCTACAAACCCCTGGCTCAGTAAAGAAACCAAACAAATCCTCAAGTCGAGGGACGCTGCCTGGCTTTACTATAAAAAAAAAAAAAAAAACACAAAGCCTAACTAAGTACCAAGAACTGCGCAACCGTGCAAAAAAAATGCATTAGGCTGGACAAAATATCCTGCTACACAACATTACAAACTAAATACCAACACAACCCCCAAAACATTTTGGAAAAAATGTAAACCAGCTACTAAAATCCACCCAAAAGGCTACCCCCAAACCAACCACCCCTGACACTAAAGTTCCCATTGAAACACAATTCAACTCCCACTTTGTGAACTCAATTCTATCCTTAGTATCACAGCACAGTTCCTTCCTCACTATCCCCCCCAACACAAATAACACTAATACAAGCTTTACCCTCAAAACAGTTTCCACCACTTCAATCAAAAGCATGCTCTCCAAACTAAAAACCTCATCAACAGCAGCCGACCTACTCCCCAGCTATTTCTTGAAACTCACAGCAAATGCTACTGCTATCCCAGTCTCTACTCTCATAAACAGATCAATTGTTGAAAACTATGTGCCCAAACTCTGGAAAATATCCTATGTTACACCCATACATAAAGGTAGGACCTCCACTGAACTCAATAACTATAGACCCATTGCTTTACTCTCCCCCCTGGCCAAAATCCTAGAAAAATACATCCATACCATGATGCTAAAATATCTCCTAGACAGCAACATCCTGTCACCTACTCAGCATGGTTTCAGACCTGCACATAGTACCACTACAGCCCTCTTCTGCTTCACAGACACAGTAAACCGTCTCAAAAATGAAGGCCTGCAGGTGTCAAAACTTTTTTTGGATGTGTCCAAAGCATTTTAAACAGTCTTGCACCACATCCTGCTAAACAAACTAAACCAATATCACCTATCAAATTCCACTTTTACCTGGTTCCAAAGCTACTTAACTGACAGGTACCAAGCTTAAATTCTCTCTCTCCTCAGCTGCCCATAACTTTAGGAGTCCCACAGGGTTCTATCTTAGGACCACTACTATTCCCAATCTTCACAAATGACCTCCATATTTCCACACAGCATGCATCTATCATTCAGTATGCAGATGACACTACCTTAATCTGTGCTGCACAAAACATTCCCACCCTCCTGCAAACAACTCATCTAACATTCTCTGATGTTGAAAACTACCTAACCAAAGCCCAACTTATCATCAATCCAAAGAAAACTCAGCTTATGATTATAACCAGTTCTAACAAAAACACTGATAACAGTCAATTCACTATCTACTCCACAAATGCTACTCCAGTCGCTCCAGTGGCACATGCTAAGCTATTGGAGATAACCATAGACTCCCATCTAAAATATGATAGTCATCTCAACTTAGCTATTAAAAAAGTACATGCCAAACTGGGATCACTCTACCGTATCAAACCATTTCTTACCAACAACACAAGATCAGCCGTTGCTCGCTCTCAACTTCTATCCATCCTTCTCTATGCATCTCCCATTCTGACTAATCTTAACAAAACTGAACTAAGCAAAATGGAAGCCTGCTATAACAGAATTGCCCGCTTTGCTGCAAATTGCTCATATAGAACTCCTCACTGTACTGCTTTGAGACAGCTCCACTGGCTTGAACTGCCCAACCTCCTAATCTACAATCAGCTCTGCCTCTGTCATTCTATTACCTCCCCAATAAGTGTCCTGCCCTCAAAAACCTAGTACAACATCACTCAGCCAAAAGGCCTCTTAGATCATCAAGCAAACTACTACTAGAAGTCACCAACAGCTACAATAGCTTTGGAGATGCACTATATAGTAGTTCAGTAGCTAAAAAGTGGAACTCTGCCTCCACTAGCATTCAAAACACATCGTCCAAAGCCTCCTTTAAAGACCTCATCAGGCGACATCTCAGGGAAAGTTGGCAGTGCCATGATTGCTCCCCAGGCTAGTGAAAGCGGATAAGGTACACATACTAAACCTAGAGTACTTATTGAAAACTTTTCTCACAAACACTGGCTAATCTACAATGTATGCACTGTACCTGTATACTATGTATGTATTCTACCTATATTCCAAATTTCAGCTCTACACCACAAATCTAAGTACCTTTATTTTTAAATTAATATTTTTTTTGTTTGTTCTCTCCACTGTAACTGTTGATGTGCTGCATACCACTGTAAAAACATGTCTTTTGTAATTTGTGTGTATACTAATCATTGTCTAAATGTATCTGTAACTTTTCAATGTGGAGCTTTTCTCCCTGGGCCTCTGCTGAAAAAGGGCCTTTTCAGCTCAGTCAGACATCCCCGGTTAACAAATGTAAAAATAAAAATAAAATAAAATAATATTTAGTAATGATCCTTGGAAATCAGTATAACATTCCTCAGACTTCTCCTTGCTTGTTGAACTCTGGAAAGGCTTTTAATAAGAAATTATCTGTAAAGTTACAGGTTCCCAGACTGATTCTAGTTGCTTAATAACTTATATCAATACTCAGAACTTTACGTCTGTTTCTCCAGTGACCACTGAGGATTCTGGATGAGTGTCACAGTTTGAGAGAGTCTGATATTTTACATGTGGTGGTGAATTCGCTAGGGTCTGATACTAGGATCCACTCTAATAAGGAATTTGAAGTCTTGCTGTAATGTGTGAGGCTATTAACTAATTGGGTGAAGCTGTATAAGCTCATGCTAGATTTAGTGGAGTTAGAGGCTATGTCCAACCAATTCGTATTGACATCACCTAGCAGTATTTTTTCTTGTGGTATTGTTTTGGATATCCTCCAGTGTAGCTGCATAGTCACCAGGAGGGATATAGAGGACAGTAATAGATTTATTTATTTTTTACTTACCCTTTGTTGGTTGGGACATTGCCACTGGGCTAGTAGCTTCTTTTCAGGGTAGACCTGAGGTGGTAGTTATACTACTAGGGGAAATTTGACAAGAGCATAGGGAAACTCCTCCCCAGTCATTGTCATTGTGAGTTGGCCCCATTTTACAGGAGCACGGAGCACTTCCTGTTTCCATTCCAGGCACACAGATGGCCCACAGAAACAGGGAGGCAGATGGAGAGAGAAGGAGATAATGGAGTGGTGAGAGAAATGGAGGAGAAGGCAAATATCAAGACCAGAGAATGTGTGCATGGTCAGTGGAGATGTTTCAAAGAGTTCTGCTTGATGGAGATGAGTCAGAAAATGACAGATGTATAATTACAACTCTCCAGTTATGAGGGCTGCAGGATGACTTACTTAAAGAAATGATGATACAAAGTGAAACAGGAAATGAAGGAGATATTTCCTGGGGGATATTATGGAGAAAATAGAAAGGAGGATGCAGAGACATTCCTGAAGAATAGTGGTGAGATGGAAAAGAAAACATTTACAGAGAAAGTAAAAAAGGTAAAAGGGGAGTAGTAGGAAAGAAAGGCAGAAGAAAATGAAAAATGGAAGTATGTGGTAAGGATTCCAAGTAAAGAAGACAAAGAAATGGACAGGTATGAAGTGTGGGATAATTTAAGAGCTCCTTCTGGTGCAAAAGCACATGAGGTAAGAGCATTTATTTTATTAACAAATAGATATTTTGCGACATTATATTTGAGACTGTTTTTTCAATGGAAAATTTTCTTGGAGAATATGAAGAAAAGAAAGACTGTAACCCATTGAATCCTTATATCATAAAAGCATTTAACAGGGAAACAAAAAAGAAAATCCATGTACAATTTCGAACCGAGGTGGAAAGAGAGACTTTGAAAGAACATTTGAATACTTTATGTAAAGAAGTACTGGGCATTGCAAGGTTTATGACAGAAGGGATTTATGTACTGGTGGATGGGATTGTAATATTGTGTTAAAAATAAAATGATAACTGTGGAGAGAGATAGGGTTGTCGTAAAATAGTGGGGACAACTCAAAACATGTTTTTTTGTGGAAAAGAAGGACATTTCATAAGTAAACAAACCAAATACAAAAAACTGATAAAACCCACACACATACAAAGCTGCAGATATTTCAACAAATCAGCACCAGCAATCTAAAACTTGTTGATAAGCGCTTTCATTATATTCAGTAATAAAATTTCATCAGATAAACATAAAATGGCCTGACAACATTTAAACACACTTTCAAAATATCGTAAAACCAACACTTTCAAATCATGTGAGCAACTTAAAATCACGTGACAGCTGAATCATGTGAGCAACTTAAAATCATGTGACAGCTGAACCCCTGTGCAAATCCTAAGTCAAAGACAATAAAATTCACCGAGTTAAAAAGTAAATATACACAATAGCAACCCGGATACCTGAACAGATAGTTTTAAATAATTTTAAATAATTTTGAACTCTTGTCATTTAACTTGAATGCACACAATATTATAGTTAGAAACATTTTGATAAAACGTACTTAATGATGAATGAATAAATACATTTGTTTGTAAAAATGGCAGCAGTGTCATCTTTGCAATACTCTCAGTTTTAAAAGGCAGCTGACAGAAATCTGATCATTTATACCTGGCCAGGAATTTGCATTAAACATACGCTGGCAATATAACTCACATTCTTCTAGTTTAAGCAGCCAAGGACCACCATGTTCACCAAGTGTTAACTTTGCCATGATTATGAACTTAAACTCATGATCTGGGTGATTTACTGAGTGTTTTGCTAGGCATTATTTATTTTTCTTTTTTTGATGTCATACAAATGCTCAGCAACTCTCTCTCTTTAAACTTTACTATGTAGAAAATCAAACAGTACTGGCAACATGCCACGTATACTACCCTGCTAGTTAAGCAGTTAAATGTCCCGTTTATGTTAAATTTAAAATTCTTTATAATTACTTGTTCTTCCACCATAATATAGGGGCAAATGGAGCAACAGCCATACTTGGACATACAATGGGTTTTATGACTGGTGGATATTGAGGTTTTACTACAGTGTTCAATTATATTTTTAAAGTTACAACCTCTTCTAGATGTAATGCATAGTGTGTCCCTCACCTTTTCAATAACATTCCTGTCTTCCCTTAAAATAGCCCAGTTCTTCTGAAATATGCTCCCAATGGTCATACTATCAATTTTATAATTTGTGATAAAGGAGCTAGTAAAATCTTTATTTTCTACAGGGTGTTGTGTACATGTGAAGGGGGTAGATTCACCAGAAGGAGTAGTGTTGTTTACCTAAATTCACCTATTTGTACACCTACTGATGTTTCATGATGACTTAAAATTGGCTTGAAAAACTCCCCTTTCTCTTTTGTGTATTACTTACTTTCATACATGAGTTGGTTAACAATAGCATGGGGGTAGCCTCTAGCCAGGAACAACGCCCTTAATATTCTCACATTCATCCAGAAAATTGTCAAACCTTGACACCTTTTGTGCTGCTCTTACAAACTGGCCCTTGACTACAACATGTTTTTTGTTGGGGGTGAGATGTAAACTTGAATAATGCAAATAAGTGCTAGAGAACGTGAGTTTACGGTAAATCTTTGTATAAAATTCACCTCTATCATTGTTTTGAGATAGAAGAATGTCTAGATAAGAAATACTAGATTCACTAGCCTCAAATGTAAACTTAAAAAAAATTAGTGGTCATATTAATGTAATCAAAAAAACATTTAAAACTGTTAAAATAATCATTCCATACAATAAAAAATGTTTAAACAATCCTACCTTGGTTTGTGATTTACTCTGGAGTTGGTAAGAGAAGTTTTATTTGAATTTATATTTTATTTGTTATCACTGTTTTTCACTGTTTGTAGGTAGGAAGGGTTAGCTTGTTAACAAGATTTACTTTGACTCATATTTTGTTGCTTTACCTTTAATTTCACTGTTGGTTGTTAGAAAGGGATAGGTTTTAGACAGGAAAGCTATAGCCACCCCAAGGCCTAGACAGTTATAAATTATCAGGCTGAAGAGGGCAAAATCCTGAGCATATCTAAACAATCCTACCTTGGTTTGTGATCTATTGATCTTTAGTGTTAAAAAGAAATGCGACTGTGAGCTATAGTGAGCAGAAGCTACTGTGCGCCTTCGCTTGTGATGTAAAGAAATTACAATTTTGTCTGGCTTGCAGAACTTGTATACTTGTATGGTTAGAACAACTTTACTGTACTTTAGTATTTAGTTGTATATTGCTCATGTGATTTTTTTTGTCACAAAAGTTGATTTTAAGTTCTCTGAATTCTGTGGTTACTGATTTTGATTAATTATTTTGTTTTACATTATTTTATTCATTTGAAGCTGAATGTGGATTCATTAAATGAGTATGCAATTAATGATTTTCTAATGCACAAATAATTTGTATAGTGTAACAAATGCTGTGCATATATTTAAAGGTAACAGCTGATAACACTGGTGATCTGTGTTCCTCTTGTCAAAGGTTGGAAGATTTTCTTACCATTGTTAGAAGTAAATCTAGACATAATGATGATGATTGCACTTGTGCAGTTGGCATGGCTTGGAGAACTGTTGTTACATCTATTAATGACTGGACTGATGAACTAAATAATGTTAGGCATAGAACAAATAGAACAGATTTAGGAAATGATGCATCTATTGTCTGCAAAGATCATTCAAACCCTATGAAACAAAACAATGCCCATGACAACTTTGGAATTCTGGATGCAAGTATTCAGCAATCTGAGGATCCAGTTTGTTTAGAAGGAAACAAAAAAAGAAAGAAAGGAAGAAGTTCACAACAAATAACAAGGAAGAAAAAGAAACTGATTAATGACTAAAGGAAAGAGAATACGTACTAAAAAGGACACCATTTGTTATGTAACACACACAGGTTACAGAAAATGATAATATTTTTCTATCTGAAAACCTACAGTCTACAGGAAAAGGTATCATTATTCCAAAAGAAAAGGTAGAAACAAGAGGCAAGGGGCAGGTGAAAAGGAAGAAATCAAAACTGAATGTGTAAGGATTGAAGAACATTACTGTAAGAAAAAAGAAGAGAAAGACAGCTGTTGACTACATGGCTCAAGCTGTGGATTTACAATGCCAGCTTGATGCGAATTTAATACACAATGAAAACAGTGGGATTAATAAGACTGATAGTGATAAAGATCTAGCCTTTGTAACAATTGATAGAGCAGATATTATTGTATTAGAAGTTAAAGATTCTTCAGAGCTGGCCAGCAAAGATATTCTTGTAATTGGAGATTAAATTATTAGAGGAAGTGATACATTTGCAGAGAAGATAATGAACATTGAACAGTGTTATGCTTCCCAGGAGCAAAAATAGAAGATGTGAGACAAGCCTTGGAAAACCTTATGTAAAGAAGTACAGATCTGTTTTTATTCAAGTCGGTGCAAATGACATCATCTGCAAGGATTCTATGACTGTCAGTAAGGAACTGACAGCCTTCTTAGATAGTATAGCTTGTACTGGTTTTAGGACATATTTTTCACAAATCACCTATAGAAAGGACAACCAGGTTACTGTGAATGAAAAGATGTTTTGGGTAAATACCTACATGGAAAAAATGTCCTGTTTGTTTAAAATGATACTTAAAAATATTATGAAAATGTTATATTTAATTGAAAATAAAAACTATTTGAGTAAAGGGAAAAAAAATGTCCTGTTTTAAAAAATGGAAATGTGTAGAGCATCCAAGCCTAGTTTTGGGCGTACATGTATTCAGACAGGATGGCGTGCATTTGTCAAGATCAGGGAAGAGAATTTTTGCAGCAGATATTTTGCAATATTTGACAAACTCTAGGCAGGATTTTTGTCAGTTCAAAAATGTAACACTTCACAGATAGCAGCATTTCATGCACCTCTGATGGTTGTTAATGCTAGGAGCATTCATAATAAAGAGTTTTTTATTGGAAAATTTGCTACGTTCCCACAAGACTGACATTGTTATTGTTTGTGAAACATGGTTAAACAATAATGACTAGAAACCAATTCTGTCAGGCTATAATTTTTTTTTATTGTAACAGACATTGTAACAAAAAATCAGGTGGAGGTGTTATGATAGGGATTAAAGATAGTTATGGGACCTGTGATTATTACATGTTCAGTGACAACACCAATACTATAGACTGTGTAACTGTGACAATAATGACAACTCTGGAACATATAACAATTGTTGGAGTGTATAGACCACCAAAGTTAAGTGCAGATGACCTAGAAACACTGTATGAAACACAGGAAGAAAGAGCAATATTAAGAGGAGACTTAAATTTACCAGAAAAGACTGGAATAATATTGATTCAACAATGCTAGTAATGAAATTATTCACAATGTATATTCAGGAACAACATTTGCTTCAGATTATTAAAAACCTACCAGGGGACGGAACATACTAGACATTGTTTGTGTTCCTAAAGAAATTACTGTTACTTCAAGTCAAGTTTTACCACCATTGATGTACATTGATCATGGGATTATAAAGGTTGATTTGTTGCTAGATAATTCTGCCAAACTAAAATCTCAACCAATACACAAAAGGTTAATTACAGATTATATGGAAGCAAAACAGTCACTATGTAAAACTAACTGGAATGAGGTGTTCAGTGGAAAAACTGCAGCTGGAATGTCGAATGCTTTGAAAGAAAAATTGTTTGAGTGCAAAAAATCTAAAAAAAAAATGTTTAACATCAAGATCTAGACATTCAACACCAGGGGGATATATTTCATAAGAACAAGATATCTGATTATGGTAAAAGACAAAAAAAATATAAGAAATGGAAGAGAGGTCGAACTACAACTTTGAAAACTGAAATAAACAATCTGGACAAACAGATTAAGCATAGTGTGAGACAAGATCAAGAAAAATTTGAAGACAATTTATATAAAGATATCGAGTATAATAGGAAATCTTTTTTATAGATACATAAAATGTGGAAGCAGTAAAGACATACAAATTGACCCACAAATTGATAAACTGTATACAGATTCTAAAATTTATTCTCAGACACTACAGATTATAGATATATTTACAAAATCTTATACAAAACAGTCTGGCTCCACAAAAGGGGTGATAAGTTGTCCTAGTGACATCCAGGTAACCCCAGATACTGAAATAAAATTAGATTATATTAAAAAAGAACTTTGCAAACTGGATCCAAGCAAAGCACAGGGAGAAGACGGAATTAGTAACAATGACCTGAGAACACTTCAGCAAGAACTTATGGTACCATTATATCTATTATTCACTAGGTCATATAAACATGGGAAGATTCCTCAAGATTTGAGACGTGCTTATTAAACCTGTCTTTAAAGGAAAGGGGAATAGGGCAAACCTAGAGTCATATAGACTCTTAGCCTACTTTCATGTTGTGGAAAAATAATGGAAAAGATAATATTGGGTAAGTTGTTGGCAGAGCTGGACAGGCTGGGACTTGAAACCATGTATCAGCATGCATATGTTGAAAATAGATCTATTATCACCTGTAACATGATGTTCTATAACAATATAATAACACCTATGAATGAAGAATTGTGCTGTGATATAATTTATATAGATTAAACTTCAATATTTTACATAAAACACTAATCGGTAAAATAGTGCAACTAGGTATTGATGTACTCTTGATAAGATGGATAGCTGCTTGGTTTACAAATAGGACATGGCAAGTATCATACAGCAAATGGACAGGGGAAATCCTTGGTTACAGTCATGGTTTACCACAGGGCTCTGTCCTAGGTTGTATCTTTCATACCTAAGTTTTTCATCTGAGGTGATCTACAGTGGGTCTGTATCAGATAGTCGAACTTTCAAAGGTTCAAATGTCATATGGTCGACACCATATGATCAAACTTTTGAAAGTTCAAACATTTTAATGGAGATCTCCATACAGCCCTGAATGGGAAGATGTCCCTTTTCTGCATTGTAGTGCGATCTCGGAGTTGCTATATTTAAAGAACGGGGGTATGGGGGCACAGGTAGGTTTTTGTGTAGTTTTTTTTATTAGATTTTTGAACTTTTAAAAGTTTGATCATATGGTTTTGACCATATGACATTCGAACTTTTAAAAGTTCGATTATCTAATATAAACCCTTCTACTGTCTATATGCAGACAACCTAAAATTGGGATAAACTGATTACATGTGTTACAGATAAGGCATGTCTTTAAAATAACTTGACTAAATTCACCATTTGGGCACAGGAGAATAATATGCTGATAAATACATCAAAAACTAAGCATATGAGATTTGTGAGACATAAATTGAAAGGTGAATATTTAATACAGCACACAGTGATTGAAACTGTAGACATGTTTAAGGACCTGGGTATATGGGTAGATTCAGCTGTGAGTTTTTCTAATAATATCACCCAATTGGTTAATGACAGTTATAAAACTATAAGTTGTATAAAAAAGATTTATAAAGTCTAGGAAATCAAAATTGATAATGTCATTGTTTGTTAGTTATATTAGACCCAAACTTGAGTATGGAATAACAATATGGAAACCCTATAAGAAAACAGGCGTGAGTAAACTGGAAAGAGTATAGCAGAAATATACCAAGGACATCCATGGATGTAAAAATTTAAGTTATTATGAAAGACTAAATGACATAGATGGGAAAATTTAAGTTATTATGAAAGACTAAAATATCTGAACTTGTTCAGTGTCTCTTACAGATATCTAAGAGGAGGTCTTATTCAGGTAGATAGGGCATTTAGAAATAAAAACCTCTAGGAATGTTTGGGGTTATCAAAAAGTACTAGAGAATCATCAGACAATCTATGTAGAAGATTCTGTAGGAATGAGAAGTGTATTAATTGGTTCTCTGACAGAATAGCATGCTACAGACTACCAAAATACATTAAAGCAAGTACTAGTTTAGATATTTTTAAGAACAGCCTAGACACTTATGGGAACAAGTCTTTTGGTATATTGGCAAGCTAGAAAGGCATTAATGCCTGTGCTTGAAATATTTGCATGTATGTATTTATGCATGTATATATGTATGCAAAAAACAGGTATACAGCATACACTTTTTCTAGAACTCTGAATTTAATATAAAATTGTATTCTTATTTGGCATTACAATATTATCAAAAAGTCCACCACACATGGAACCCATTTCTACACCTGTGGATTGATAGTAGTATTCATGTTCAAACAATATAAAATTGTTTAACACAACTTCAATTAGAGTTTCATAGGTGTTCACATTGTCCTGGATTATACCCTTACACATCAGGTATTCAGAAAACCATTCAATGCCTTGGTCATGAGGGATCACAGTATATAGCTCCAGAACATCTGCAGTTATAAGTAAACAATTTCTATTGAACTCAAAAAGATTTATTTTCCCCAGAAAGTGTCTTGGGTGACCAAATGTTTTAATTTTTCATCAAGGAAGTTCGCACATAATTGTGTTATCAAACATCTGGCATCCATGATCAGTCTCATTGGTGGCTCCTCAATATTTTTATACATTTTTGGAAAGCCAAAGATTGAGGGAATAATAAGTGCCATGGAGTTTAAGCAGCTGTATTCATTCAAGTCAAGTTGTTTATCTATAAATAAATAATTAAGGGTGTCCCTCGCTTTTTTTTAGGCTGTATTAAATTCATTCAGTGACACTTTATTGTAGGCAGCTCCAGAAAGCATATTAAGCATTTTTTTTTGTTTATAGTCATGTGCTTCCACAACCATTAGACAACCACCTTTGTCTGGCTTCATCAACCTTAAGTTTTGGTTACTTAGTTCTCCTAGAAGTTTTTCTCATCAGGTAGTAGGTTGTCATTTAAGAATGAGTTTTGTTTGTTGTTTTTCAACAGCGTCTGAAAATCCAGTTCACATATCTTTTCAAAACACTAAATTGTGGGTTGAACTGGAGGGTAGAATGTGCTACACACCCTGAGAGTATTTGAGATATTATCAGGGGTGTCAAACAAAATACTCAAGTTCAGTTTTCTAATAAATAGTTTAAAATCCATTAGACGTTTTGCCATATTAGCATGTTTATTAGGGACAAAAGTGAGTCCACACTCAAACAAGTTTGCAGACTCTGAGGCTAAATGGTAAACAGAATAATTGTATATAGTGAGCTCTCCCTTACTGTTGGTAATCAAAACACATGAAGAACCACTGAAACCCAAAGAGGAGTTTTCACAATTCACCTCCTGTTGTTGCCTTTGAATATTTTGTTCTGCCACCGTGTCTGACCTCTCTGGGGAGGTTTTGTCTAAAATCACTTATTCTGATAGTTGTGATGTTGCCTTGCCTGGATTCTGTCCAACTGGTGAGGTGAACAGGGTTCTGAAGGGCTATTCTCAGTATTGTTGGTGACATTGTTTTGGTTATGCACTGTTGAAGTACCTTCTGTGAAATCACAAGGGGGTTTATTAACTGTAGAACCCTAATAGGTCGCAAATCTACGTCCCCTTGCCTGAGAATCCAGGGGATCAGAGTATGCTGTGTAGTTAAGATAGGCTAACCTATCTCTTTCCAGTTTTTTTATTTTAAATGTTTCATCATCGATACTCTTAAAGGTTCTACCATAATTAAATTTATACTGTTCAAAGCTCAGATGATGGGTAATCAAGTCATTAAGTATATTAATGTCCCCCACTAATTCCTCTATTAGTTTGTTACTCAGATTAATAAGTACCTGCATATATCCATATCTTTGTCAATCAAATACCTGTATTAATTCCAGGTGAGGCAGCGAATCTTTAATACATCTAGTCGGGTAGCGGCAGATGCGTAAACCTTTCAGAACTCAATGTTTTCTGATACATATGGCCAAGAATGCATTCTCCAATTGCAGTTTTTTATATTTCATGAGTTTATAACCAATTTGTTTCAGATATTCTGTAATACAGGAGGTAGCAACAGAGGAAACGGGTTGTTCTTAATTAAACTGAAAATGACCACAAAGCCATTAGTTTAAAACTGGAACGTGAACAGTAGTGTTGGCCTTTGTAGTGTTATTGCCAGCAAAATCTCTTCCTGATGCAATATCCATTATTCTCAACAGCTGTGGAGTCAATGAAAAGCTTCCATAAGGATCGTTGGCTCTTTCACACCCTCTTCCACACCTAGGGGGGCAGTGAAGCTGAAATACTCTCAACACGCTGAGTTAATTATTGAATTAGCAGGGTCAGATCTCCTACAGAGTGTTTTAATGAAGAAATACCTGGTTCAGAAGGTAGTAGTTGGGAATTTGTCAAACATCCAGCAGCCATAGTGAAGTAAAACCAAACAAACCAAATACAAAAACAAAAACCTGATACAACCACACATGCAAGACTGCAGAGTTTCCAACAAACCAGCTCCAGCAATCCAAAACTTTTTGATAGATGTTTTCATTTTATTCAATAATAAAACTTCATTGGGTAAACATAAAATGGCCAGACAACATCCAAATGCACTTTTAAAATATCATATGACCAACATTTCCAAATAATGTGAGAAAATTAAAATCATGTGACAGCCAAATCATGTGAGTGACTTAAAATCATATGACAGCTGAACCCCTATGCAAATAGTAAGTCAAAGACAGTAAAATTCATCAAGTTAAAAATGTATTTATTTATAGAGAAACAAATTGTCTTGAATGAATACAACTTCTTAAACTCTATGGCACCTATTATTGCCTCAGTCTTTGGCATCACAAAAATTTATAAAAATATTGAGGAGCCACCAATGATACCGATCGTGGATGCCAGAGGTTCGATAATACTCATGTGCAAAGTTCCTCAATGAAAAATGAAAACATTGGGTCACCCAAGAAAACACATTTGTAAAGATACTTGGAACTTTATGGGAAAAATAAATCTTCTTAAATTCAGTAGAAATTAGTACTTCTAACTGTACATGTTCAGGGCTTATATACTGTAATCCCTCTCGAGCTAGATAATTTATGGTTTTCTGAATACTTGTTATGTAAGGGTATAACATAGGACAATGTAAACACCTATAAATTTCTAATTGAACTTAACCACAAGACCAAAACAGGGTGAAGAGATGGAATCAGCACAAACCTTAAAAGGAAGTTTATTGAATGATAATTAACTGCTTTTGTCTCATTTATAGCAAAGACTTCATCAGAATTATTCACCTTGTAACAAATGATCATTTAAAAAGTCCTTCAGATAGTTAAACCTAAAAATGTTCTTTAAAAATAGTAACCTTGTTTATACACCAAATGAGCTACATTGGTGTATTCATTTTAACCCCCCCCCTTTCCCTACCCTTAATTTTGTTTGAGAAGTTATGTGAGTTTGATTTTAGGGAGTTTGTGCAAACTAACTCTCGTGAAGCTGCTTCTAATCTTTCCCTGCAGAGTATGTATTACTCAAGAAACTCAGCCAAAACAAAAGGATCAGGGTCATGAAATCAGACAAAGGTGGGAGGTTGTTTTAATGAACAACGTTGACTACATGAACAGAAAGAATGTAAATTTGTTAGACAGTGATTTTTCAAAGAATTGTCTTTTAATTGGGTACATGTTTCATATGCTAAAATTGACTGGTTGATCAAGGATTTGTTCGACCATGGACAGATCGACTATGCTACCTGGATGTTTTTGCATTCTTTATTTCCTACAGTATCCTCAGTCTTTGGTGTAGCCAAGCTTCATAAGGACATAATTGATCCCTTCTTGAGGCCTATAGTTAACATGGACAAATCTAAGACCCACCCTCTGGCCAGAAACATTGATATTAAATTGAAACATCACCTTGGCAATTTTGAACATTTATGTAAAGACTCCTGGGATTTTCTCTCAAAATTCAGGAATATTGAGTTTTCTGAAGATGGTACTTTTGCAAGAGTTGATATTATGAACCTTTTCAATGCCATTCCACATGATAACAGGACTGGAGTGGTCCTGTGATTTTCTAGTGGAATCCCTAGGCTTGAACAATGATAAAATGAATACCTTAGATGACCTCATGGAAATTTTTCTCAAAAATTATTTTGTTTTTTTGGACAGTATTTCTTACAGAAGAAGGATGTAGCTATGGGGGTCACCTTTGCTCCCATACTTGCTAACATAATTATGTTACAATGGGAGAAAAAACATGTATTTGAAGTATTCAATCCACCGCCCTGGGATTTATATTTCCACTTTTATACAAGTTGTTTATTGCTTGAAACTAATAAATTGATGAGACTGAGGCTTTTATTAATTACCTCAACAAAACTACAAATTTCTTGAAATTTACTTTTTCTTACAGTAATACATTTATCAACTGTTTAGATTTGGAAATTTTCAGTGACGTAATTAATAAGAGGTTGGTATGTAATATTTACAGAAAACCCACTTAGTCTAACAGTTTGTTACATTAGTCTAGTTCCCACCCTGAACAAAAAAGAGGGATTCCAAAAGGTCAGTTTGTGGGAGACTAACGCGGATGATATCAGAAGATGACACATTCTATGTAGAGGCCCAGAAACTAACTGGTATGTTCTATTCTCGAGGATACCCCATATGTCTTAGTCAAAATATATGTAGGGAAGTAACAACAAAAAGATCTGAGGGGTTTTACAAATCACTTTTACATCTGCACGGCAGATATTTTCAACAACAACAAACCTGCCAATAGGGAATTCACTCAGTCATTTGTTATTACCTACACAGTTGATCATATCATTTTTGGGATCCTGAAGAAAAACTGGAATTTTTTTCTTGTTTTGAGGGATACATGGAGCTATTTAGAGATGTTCCACAAATTGTCTATAGAAAAGGTAGAACTATCAAGCATTATAAGAAGGGCGATGATGGCAAGGGAGACTGTAGAGTACTTTTAAATGTGTTTTTATAACCAGTGCAAATACATTTTAGAAAAAGGTACCATTAGGGTCAACAATACCTTGGTAAAAAACTTGTTTTAATTGTACATGCATCTCTGTGTGGGTGATCTATTTAGCCCTATGTAAATGTTGTAATTGTTTCTATGTGGGGAAAACACAGAGGAGGTTCAGGGACAACCTCTGTGAGCATTCTTTAGACATTAGGAATCAAAACAATAACAATGCACGCTTTAAACACATTTCAAAAAATCCAGGACATAGCTTTGAATTTGCTGGAACTGAAACAGTTTCAAAAAATGTTAGGGGGGACAGAACCATGGGGTGATTTGATAGAGGCTAAGGAAGTGAAATGGCAGATTAAATTGAATGCTTATTCACACCCAGGTCTCAATGACAAAATGCCATTGCCAGCATTTTAAAACTTTGATCTTATGTTGTTTAATGTTTTAAACAAGCTTTCTAATATAATTATCATATTATATACTGTGTCTTGCAAATCATCAGTTATTTATTGGTGCTGTTGTATGTCTATATGTATCTTTATATTTGTTTATTTATATTTGTTAATGTTTTTACTTGCGGAGTGCTTGTTAGTGTTGTATCCATTAGCAGTAATGTTATTGTCTTTTTAAAAATACGAGGGAATTTATTTATTTATTTATTTATTTTACATTTGTTGACCGGGATAGTCCATCTGGGTGTGAGCCCATTTTCAGCAGAGGACCGGGGAGAAAAGCTCCAATAAAACAAGAACAACATTGACAGATACAGTGTCAGTTTTACATAGAATTTAACAGAAATATCTAGAGACAGTAAAGAATGTACAATATACAATAGGCACTTAAGTGAAAAGGAGAAAGTTATTGCAATATAGTTAAGTCACACACACATATATATGCATATATATATATTTTTGAGGGCAGGGTTCCATATTTAGTTGATCATTTTTATTGGTTGTACAATGACATGTGACTTAGACTGGAGGGCTTCTTAAATGATCATTTGTTACAAGGTGAATAATTCTGATGAAGTCACTGCAATAAATAAGACAAAAGCACTTAATTATTGTGGCTTGCGGTGAGTCTATCTCTTTACCCTGTTTCAGTCTTGTGGTTAAACTCTAATTGAAATTGCGTTGAACAATAATTTTATATTTCTTGAACATGAATACTACCATCAATGCACAGGTGTAGCAATGGGTTATGTGTGTGACAGACTTTTTGCTAATATTGTAATGGCAACGTGGGAATACAATCTTGGGTTCAATTCAGAGTTCAGGAAAAATTGTATGCTGTATACCCATTTTCTGGAAGACATTTTTATTGTATGGAATGATGATTTTGACAGTTTTAAAAGTTTTTTTTGATTACATCAGTATGACCATGGATTATTTTGAAGTATACATTTAAGGCTAGTGAATCTAGTATTTCTTATCTAGACATTCATCTATCTAAAGGCACTGATAGATGTGAATTTTCTGCTCATATTTACAATAAATCTACTTTCACGCCCACACCTATCTACATTATTCAAGTTTACATCCCCCACCAGAAACATGCTGTGGTCAATGGCCAGTTTGTAAGAGCAGCATGAAAGTAGTCAAGGTATGACAATTTTCTAGACGAATAGTAGAGAATTAAGGACATACTCCTGGCTAGAGATTACCCCTGTGCTTTTGTTAACCAACTCATGTATGAAGTAATAAACAAAAGAGAACATTTTTTTTCAAGCCAATTTTAAGTCATTATGAAACATCAGTAGGTTTTGTACAAATAGGTGAATTTATGGTCAACAACACTACCCCTTCTGGTAAATCTACCCCCTTCACATCTATACATCACCCTGTATAAAATAAAGATTTCACTAGCCTTTTTTTCACAAATTATAACATTGATAGTATGACCATTAGGAGCATAATTCAGAAAAAAACTGGGATATTTTAAGGAAAGACAGGAATGTTATTGAAAAGGTGGGGGACACATCACACATTACATATAGAAGGGGTTGTAACCTTAAAATATCCTTGAATACCACAGTAAAACATCAATATCCACCAGTCATAAAACCCATTATATGTTCAAATGTCCTGACCACTGTGAGACCATTCTTAAGGATATGAAAACTTTTTTTAGAGAGATTGTATATAGTAACATCGACTATTGGCAATGGCTATATATTAGTTATCTTAAATATAGAATCTCTTTTTACAAGTATTCCCAATATATGGGGTATAGGCATGATGAGAGAATTCTTGACCAATAGTACATCTTTTTCTAGTAACAAGGTCCAGTTGCTATGCACACTGTTAGAAATTGTTTTAGAAAATAATGTATGCAATTTTGAAAAAGAGTTTTATCTTCAAAAAGTTGGAGTAGCTATGGGGACTCCTTGTGCCAATAGCTATGCTAACTTAGTATTGGCACATTGGGAATCCATGTACATTTTGTCAGATATCAACAGATTCCATGAAAAGATCTTATGGTACGTCCGTTTTGTGGACATTTTATGCTATGGAAAGGCAATTTAGAAGATCTAGATGATTTTGTTACATACATGCATGGCACAGCTGATTTCCTGAAATTTACTTTCAAATTCTCTTTGAATGAGATTGAATTCCTAGATGTATTGCTGACTAAATCTGATTTAAATCAAATATCCGGTAGTATTTTTAAGAAAGTCAATAGGAAAAATGCACTTCTACACATGCACCTTAGACATATTCTTCGCAACACTTTGAAAGGACAGGTCTATAGAGTATTTTGGTTAGATAACAATGATATAGATGCACAGAAAGCACTTTATGAGCTTAAGAAAGAGTTTTTGGACAGAGGCTATGTGGCTAAAGATATAGACAGTGTTATTAATGGAGCATGGGCAGAAAGAACAGATAGATGAAAACCATATTTTAGCAACAGAACACAACTGTTGGCATCTTCAGATTGTCAAATCCCCTGTACTGATACATTCAGGGTGGTTTTTACAATATTCTAGTGACATCAATGAATATTGCAACATCATCAAGAAGAATTGGAACATCTTACACACTGCTCCTGAACTTATGAACAAATAGGCATAACACCTTCTTTTTCTTTTAGGAATAACATGTCCCTTAAACAACATCTTTGTAACAGAAACCTACATACTACTACTAAAAATAGCATGCATGTCAGAATGGGTACTTTTCCTTGTAGAAGCTGTTCTGCATGTAGGTGTATATATATATATATATATATATATATATATATATATATATATATACCAATTATTGGTATACACATCCCACATGAAGTTTTACTATTAATGTAGATTACTATGCAGACTGTAAGACTGTCAATGTAGTATATTTCTCATTTTGCCAGAAGTGCCATGTGTTTTATGTAGGTAAAACTAATAGATTATTTAAAGATAGAATACAAGATCATATCAGGCATTAATAATAAGAAAGAAAATAATGCACTAGCTACCCACATTTTGACTACTGATCAAACATATAGTTTTAAATTTTTAGTTTTGCAGGTGATAGAAGCTAATGTTCGAGGAGGGGACATAGAAAATCATACTGAGTTAGCCGAACAATAATGGATCCTCCTCCTCAATGCAGAAAAGTCTCCAGGACTTAATAGTGTTTTTTCTTTGAAACTATTTTTAAAGGCACATCAATTAAAACACAAATAATTGTATGTACATATATCATCATATGTTTTTCTTGCCCTATTTCTGTTTATTTTAATTGATCTTTTAGATGTTTTTGACTATATAATTTCTAAGTTTTATAATGAATGTTTTTATATTATCTGTTTTATAATGAATGCCTGCTATTATTTGTTGTCCCTTTAAGATTCATATAGATTTATATTGCTTAATTAGCTGATCATCAGTTGACAATAGATGTATATAAGGATCCTTGATTGTATTTTGTAACTGTCTGATGAAGCTACTGGTACGTCGCGAAAGTGCTCACCTTTTATTTTATTTTATTTACTGAATAAATGTGTATTGCTGTGTAAGTTCTGTGCAGTATATTGTTTTTATTCAATTACTCATTTTGCTTTGCTGCACCGCTTTATATCCTTCGTTCATTCCTGTTTTTTGTTTATATGTTCAAGTGTGGTTGTTGCTCCATTTGTTCCTATCTTATGGTGGGAGAACAAGTAATTATAAAGAATTTTACATTTAACATAAAAGGGGCATTTAACTCCTTAACTAGCAAGATAATATATGTGGCATGTTGCCAACACTGTTCGGTTTTCTACATAGGGAAAATAGAACGCAAAGTTTAAAGAGAGAGTTGTTGATTTATACATCAAAAAAAAAGAAAAAAAAAAGAATGCCCTAGCAGAACACTCAGTAGAACACCCAGATCATGACCTTAAGTCCACTATCATGGAAAAGGTAACACTTGGTGAACATGGTGGCCCTTGGCAGCTTAAACTAGAAGAATGTGAGTTATATTGTCAACGTATGTTTAATGCAAATTCCTGACCAGGAATAAATGATCAATTTTCTGGCAGTTGTCTTTTAAAACTGAGAACATTGCAAAGATGACACTGCTAAGATTGTTTACAAAGAAATGTATTTATTCATTCATGATTAAGTATTTTTTATCAAAATATTTCTAACTGTAGTTTATGTGCATTCAAGTTAAGTGACAAGAGTTTTAAATTATTTAAAATTATTTATTCAGGTATTCGGGTTGATATTCTGTGTATTTACTTTTTTAACTTCGTGATTTTTTACTGCCTTTGACTTAGGATTTTGACAGGGGTTCGGCTGTCACATGATTTTAAGTTGCTCACATCATTCACCTCTCAAATGATTTTAAGTAGCTCACATGATTCAAAAATGTTGGTCATATTATATTTTATAAATGTATTTTAATATTGCCAGGCCATTTTATGCCTATCTGATGAAGTTTTATTATTGAATAAAACAAACACACTTGTCAACAAGTTTTGGATTACTAGAGCTGGTTTGTTGGAATCTCTACAGCCTTGCATGTGCAACATGTCATAAGTAACTGTGAGAAAAAAAAAATGTTATGTTTGTGGTGAGATAGGACATGGTGCAAAAAATGTGAATTGAAATGTTATAAATGTAACAGAATTGGACATTTATGAGTGGATTGTAAAAATGAAAACAGTAAGGAAAAGAATGAGAAAACAAATTTTAGAAGCAGTAGAAATAGAAGAAAAAATAGATGAGAAAAAAAAGAATAAAAAAACATAGAAGAAAGTTCTGAAATAGATGTTATAGGAAATATAAATTGGGAAGTAGTAAAAGAAAAAAAAGAACTCTGTTAGTAAAAGGATAAAAGACAGAAAAGGAGCATTTAAAGGGATAAGTACTAGAGAAAAAAGAAAGGAAACAGATGAAAAAGAATATATACACCTAATGACTGGAGTTTGGTATAATGGTTAAGGTACTTGACTCACAGACATAAAGTACAGTATTTGACTCCCATCTTTGGGATGGAAATTGGCTAGGCTTAGAATGGCCTATTAAGAAAGCTAGTCTAGTAATTTGCTATGAACTTATGAAACCATGAATTTAAGGAAAATGGAAAATGAAAAATGTAGAGAGCTTTCTGTGAATGTGAATAGTATTTTGGAATGGTGTAATACATGTGATGTAGATATAAGATTTTTAACAAATGAAGAAAGATTACAAACAGAGAAACTCTGGAGATGAAAGATAATCTGGAATACCCATATTCTGTAGAAATACAGTAAAGCTAGCTATAGCAAAGATGGGAAGATTAACTATTGTAGATTTAAAATGGAAAGAACAACTATATAGAATTATAAGGGTCTATATCAGAACATCAAAGTTTTAAAACTTTGAATGTTCTAATATCGACCTGTTTTGAGTGAACGCTAAAAATAGTGAAGCTGCAGAACACAGAATTCTTTCCTAGGGAAAGAATTCGGTTGGCCGGTTCTGTGGCTTCACTATTTTCAGTGCTGTGGTGGAAATTTACGGGTCGGGTTCAGGTAAGTGTGCAATTATGTGGTTGTTAGGATTAGGGCACGGGTTAGGTGATTTAGGGTTAGGGCGCGGGTTAGGTGAATTAGGGTTAGGGGTGGGTTAAGTGAGTTAGGGTTAGGGTACGGGTTAGGTGAGTGTGCGATAGTAACAAACATTAGGGTTAGGGTTTGGGTTAAGGTAAGTGGATAGATAGTAGTGTATGTATAGTTTAGTGCAGGGTTAGTTGTAGGATTATAAGTGTATGTGTGTGGATTGATGCTTTTTAGGTGTGCTTGTGTTGTGTGTATGTGTTTTGGAATAGCAAATTTTTTCCCAAGGAAAAAACTCGCTGTTCTGAATATTTGATATTATGTGGTTTAGATATTTTAGGTTCAATGAAATAGTGTTCACTATTTTCATCTTTCAATAATGTGATATAAATGTGAATTATAACATTATATGCTTATACTAATTATAAAGTAAGGGTAAGCTTGTTTCATCAGATTTTAGACTATGTAGTGATAAATTTAAATATTATATCAACAGGAGACTTTAAAGGAGAATCACACCCACAGACTAAAAATACATATTTATTTCATCATGTTTTGATGTTTCTTAACACCACTTATGGACTCTATATGATTTTATATAGTTTTTGAATGTATTTCCAGAGTTTGCCCACATGGGGTCCAACATCTTGATTTTTTAGACTACCTCTTGTATCTCCCATTGCAGTTTTTGGCTTTAAAATATTACATCATAGCCCATAAGCTCCTGTCAATGCTTTGCTGTTACATGTGTTTTCACGTATACCCTGCTTTCTTTTACTCAGTCAGGTTTAATAACCATTTCTTGCTTTTCAATGATTACTTAAAAGACAAACAGGGATAATCACACAGAACAGTATTCTCGGTTCCTGTTACTTCTTTTTCCTTCTATATAGGCTAGTTTTCAGTCCTATGCCTGAGTTGTAGTTCTTAACCTCATCTCCCTTCCCTTTAAACAACACCCCTTTGTATCTTTCAAAGTGGGAAATCTGAGCTGTTTGCTGCTGTGATTGATAGCTCATAGTAGAAGCCAAAGTTCATGTGCTGAGTATACGGTTCTGTGTGATTATCGATGTTTGTCTTTTAAGTAGTTGTTGAAAAGCAAGAAATGGTAATAAAACCTAAAAGAAAGTAGGTTATATGTAAAAACACATGTAAAGTCAATGCACTAAGAGAAGCTTAGGGGCATGTGGGATACCTGGAGGTAGAGTAAACAAATCAAGATATCAGACCCCATGAAGGCAGACTCTGGAACTGCATTTAAAAGTATAAAAAATATATATAGTCTAAAAGTAGTGATAAAATGTTGGAAACATTAAGACTTGATGAAATAAACACTTTTTTCTGTATGTGGGTGTGGTTCTCCATTAACTGTGATTTAAGAGGCAAGTATTAAAAGAAAGGAAATAATATAATACAAATGGTAAAAGTTATAAGACATGGTAAGTTAAAACTCTGGGACAAAAATTCATGGACTTACAAAAGGGGTATATATAGAACTGAAATAGATTGTTAAAGTATCAGAAGGTTTAGTTAAAGGAGTAGGGGAGGTAGTTGGAAGAGGATTTTTTGATCATCTTGTAGTATGGCTAGAGATAAAAGAAAACAAGGAATATATAAGAATAGCTAAAGAAATAAAAATAATAAATGAGAAAGTATGGAATGAATAAGGAAAGAGATTAGTATTACAATTATGGAAAGATCATATTACTATCAGAACATTCTATAACAACTGGTCCAAATTGTGGATGATATTTAAGGGAAAAAAACATATATATATGGATTCACTTTAGAAGCTCGAATTCCCAAAATCTCGAACCTCATATGGTCGAGACCAAAAGATCGAGTTTTGGAAACTCGAACTTCTAAAATGAAACGCAAAAAAAAAAAAAAAAAAAAAGTCAAACATTGCCCCCCACACCCCCCCTACTTAAATATACCAACTCCGAGATCGCACTAAAGTAGGGAAAAGGGAAATCTCCCATATTGTGCTGTATGTGGAAGCACAAAACGGGAGATTTCCCACTTCCTGTCAACACCACAAAAAAGATAAAAACATTACGTACACACAGAGCATACAAGAAGCCTTGCATCTGTGTGCATGTAGTTTTAAGGTAAGTAAAGTGTTATTTTTTAAAACTTTACATATTCGGTTTACTGAAATGTCGATCATATGGTCTCGACCATATGACATTCGAGATTTCAGTAATTCGGTTATGTAAAGTGCTTTCATATATATATATATATATATATATATATATATATATATATATATATATATATATATATATATATATATATTACTGTGACAATATAATGTGAAAATGTGAAAAAGTAGAGAAAGAAAAATATAAAAGAACATATAATGATGCATTGAAGATTTAGAGCATAATTATAGAAAGTATTCTGAGAAAAAAAGAGTTCTATGAAAGAAATCATTAAAAAATATAGGAATTGTTATATAAGCAAAGATATTTTTTATAAGGAAAAATAGAAGTTTTGAGTCATTTAAGAAGATTATTAAAGGAAGATATAATTATAATGAGGGAAATAGAAATATAGAATGAGAAATAGAAAGGTCTCAGGAACAGTTTATGAATAGTGCAATGCAACATGTACAAGAATTCTTTAATGAAAAATAAGGTAGTGAAAAAACAAGGATAAGTATGTATAGATTTGGCTACAGTACCAGAAGGAATAGGGTATGAAATGTATAAAAAATTAAGGAATTGGAAAAAAAACATTTTTAAAAATTGTGAATAAATGGTTAAATAAAGGTTTTATAAATAAAGAATTGTGTAGTGGAATACTTAAATTCATATGGAAGAAGGAAGATAGACAATTAAAAAACTGGAGATCAATAGTATTGAATAATAATGGTTATAAGATCTTTATAAAAAAAATACAATAAAGATTTGAAACTAAAATGGAAAATGTTATGCAAGATAGTATATAGTATAAAGGGGAAAGTTGTCAAAATTATTAATGAGAGAGAAATTGTTGATGATATTTTGAATAGAAAAGAAGAGGCAAAAATCATGATAGGAGATCTTAATAAGGCATTTCACACAAATGGATATGAAATCTTATGGGTAATAATGAAAGAATATAATATAAGTGAGAAAGTTATGGAATTATGTATGCCAGCATATAGTAATAATAAATAAAAATACTTGTAAATGGCTTGTTAGGCCAAGAGGTACAGATGAAGAGTGGTGTAAGACAGGGATGTCCAATGAGTTGTATACTCTTTGCATTAGTTATGAATGTGATTCTATTTAAAATAAGTAACAAAATGAAGGTGGCAGGCCTATAATATGTGAAGTGCTATACCTTCCAGTTCTGTTAACATATGCAGATGACATTGTAATAATTGCAAAAATGAAAAATTGGATAGAAGAAGTAATAATTTGCACAAATGCCTATTTAGAGGTGATAAGGATGGCTTTAAATAAAGAGAAAAGTAAAGGTTTAGGTGATGAAGTAAAGATGGGACTATGTATATATATATATATATATATATATATATATATATATATATATATATATATATATATATATATATATATATATATATATATATATATATATATATATATAACGCAGTTGACCGACATGCTGAAATCCGACAGCTGGAAGACCGACAAGGTAAGCGCGACTTGGTAAGTATGCGCTAGTGAGGATTTAGGATTAGGAGCGGACAGGTAAGTGTGCAATAGTGAGGATTTAGGGTTAGGGTGTGAAAGGTGAGTGTGTGGTAGTGTCGGAGTTAGGGTTTGGGTAATGTAAGTGTGTGTTAGTGACAGGTTTATGTTTTAGGGTGGGTTAAGTAAGTTAGGAATAGGGTTTAGGTAGGGTAAGTGTCTGGTACTGTCGGACCTTAGGGTTAGGGATGGGTTAAGTCCAGTTAGGGTGCTAGGTTTCCTACATCCCAAAGACATGCTGCAGGTGGATTGGACACTTAAATTGGACCTTAGGTTAGGGTGCGTGTGAGTTAGGGTTAGGGGTGGGTTAAGTGAGTTAGGGTTAGGGTGCAGGTAGGGTAAGTGTGCGTAGTGTCGGACCTTAGGGTTAGGATTTGGGTTAGGCTAGTGGATATGTAAATGTAATGTGTTGTTTACGTGTAGTGTGTCGGACAATGGTGTTCGGTGTTTGCGTTGTCGGTATTGTGTGTTGTCGGTTGTTTGGTGTGTGTGAACTGGCGTGTCGGTGTTCTAAAGTAGACCCATATATATATATATATATATATATATATATGTATATATATATATATATATATATATATATATATATATATATTATTTTTAATGAAATTTCTGTGTTAACTATAAAATTTGGGAATAAAGATGCAAGTAGAATTCAATGAGAAAAACAAACCTGTCTCTTCTGAAGAACATATAAGTTATCATTCAGAAAAAAAGGCTTATTTAATAAATTCAGTACTAATGGGAAAAAAGTACACATAACAAGTGAATTTATGTTGTCAACAGTATTTGAAAAGGAATTATTGCAATTTTTTTTCATTTATATAGTGTTCTGGATTAAACCCAGTAAAAAGGGGAGTTTTTATGTAAATAAGATTGAAGGAGGTTTAAGGTTAATTAACGCAGTAATATATGTTGCTTCATTAAATTTGTAATAAATCTTCAAGTGGTTAAATTAAAAAGGTGAAAGATTAGTAGTAAAACTTTATAAATATAAGCATGTTAAATGTAGGGGTGTGGTAAAAAAAGAGTAAAGGAGAAAAAGGGTGATGTTGTATGTGCGTACCCCACTGGCCGTTCCATGGGTGTTTACATTTTTCTTCAATTTAGTGCAGTTTTGGAGTTGGTGTATTTAATTTACAGGGGGTATGTGGGGTGCAGGTAGGTGCAGCACCCCTGAAAGAATGTAAAAAAATACATTATGGTCCCGGACTGTTGAGTGGCAGGCATCATCTAGGTGGGCCTTGCTAATGCACACTCGGTGGGGTATGCATGTATAGCATATCCAGAAAAAGAGCATATAAATGAAGAAATAAAATGTTACCAAGAAAAAAATATTTTTGTTGAAAATAAAAATTGATGATATAGAAAAATAAAGAAAAGTATAGTATAACAATGATAAAACTATGTAATTCCATGGAAAAATCTAACAGACAAAAAATTAAGTTATAAAAATAAGCAAATGGTGTAAACAGAAAGTAGAATATTAAGATTTTTTTGTGGAGACTGGTAATAGACAAATTACCACTGAAAGGTAATATGCCATATAAAAAGAAAAGAAAGATGCCATATAAAAAGAAAAGTAGTAGAATATGCTTACATTGTTAAGAAGAAGCTATGGAACATGTGTTTTTGAAATATAAGAGAGTAAAATATTTATGTGGGGAACTATGTAAAGAAGATTTTTTTTCAGTAGATAAAATAAACATGGGTTTGTATGGATATTATAAGAATAGAAGTAAAGAATATGTTAAAAGAATAGATAAAACGTTTTTTATGTCATATGGGTTATATGTAATAAAAAAAATAAATGAAACTATGTTTAATGGTAAATGGATTTTAGCAGCAATATTAAGCAAAATCAGATGGTGGTTACAGAAAAAGGAGTTGGGGTCTAATTTTTCTGAATATGTTGTATGACTGCAAAGGAAATGATGAATATGTATAAATAGATTTGTATATCTATATGTTTGTAAATTTGTAAATATGTAAATATATTATAAATAAGAGTTCTTTTTGCATATGAATATAGGACCCCTAGTCTTTTCAGTAGGTGCAGTGGGACCTTTTCTGAGCTACCACCAATTCAAGCAGATGGGATCTCGGTTTAACATCTCATTCAAAGTACGGCATACTCAGAAGTCAGAACCCCCTGATGCTGCACTACAGTGTCATAAATCAATCTACTTGTTGTGGGAATAGAAACTACAGATTCATTGGTTCAGAAGTGTATACTAGGCTAATGGCCACTAGGACTGTTGTATGCCTAGCCATGTACCCCAAATGTGACCCACAAATTTGATTTATATAGGTGGTGATTTACTGACTGTCTCTGTCCATTAGAGCCATATGAGTCAGACCAGGGGTGAATGTCTGATTATCCAGCAATTGGTCCAAGTTATGCTTAAACAGGGATAGGGTGGAACACTGCTTCACATGGATGGGGAGCCTGTTCCAGAGAATGGGAATTCCCTGATAAACATATCTGTCTCAACAACATGTCCTATTTATGTCACAAGCAAAATGTAGGTGTTTTAATCTAGTAGTTCTGATGCAGTTTGTTTTGAGAATGTGCAAGAGGTTCATCAAAACAGGGTCCAGGGATGCCTTGTATGCCAGGCAACGATCTCTTGAAGTCTGTAAGACATATTCTCATTCGAAGTTTCTGTCTCACGTAAACCCCACCCCCCCGCCATAACCAGCAAAAAACTTTTCAAAAGCAAACTACAACTTCCTACAGGAGGGTATCAGTAGCTTAACACCATCACCCACCTCGGAGGATGCAGGCAAGTATGCTGAACAGTATACCAATGCAGTATACAAGCACCTGTACAACTACATGGACTCAGCCGTACCCAACAGAACTAAAACCTGCTCCTCAAGGAAACACAAGCCTAAATCTAATATGAGACATCAACAAAACCTGCTGGAGAGACAGGTTTCTCTCCCAGAGGATACCCCATCTTTGGAATAGACTTCCCATACATGTCAAATAGAGTACATCGCTGATCCTCTTCAAGTGTAGTCTTGATGAGTTAATGGGAAACCACAAATTTGCCCCAGGGATTCCACCTGTGCCCCTCATTGACAGTAGTGACAGGTGCTGACTGAGGGGATAAACTCTTGGCTAGGCTTGTAAGGGCCCAGGGTATTAGCCTAGTAACCTCCTACGATACTATGATCCTGAGAGACAGGGCTTTGAGGCAATCAGCACAGGACATTTTGTTTATTCCCTGTATTCTTTTTGTAAGGAGCCTTTGTGGACATTCCAGTGGCTGCATATGTCGGGCTGGGTACATACCAAATGGAGCATCATAGTTCTCAACTGTCCAGATTTTTGCAGAGTGTCCAGATTTTGCCTTATATTTTTTGTCTTTTCCTCATAAAATTTTAGTTTTCTGGCAAATCACTGACTAATTACTGAGGATTGAATTCAGAAAATCATGACAGACATTTGTGTTCCAGACTTCAAACTCATCAGAAAATTCATGCTATTGCAAAACCTTTCATTCTATCACCTTTCTAAGTTTGTAAGAGCAATATTTAAAAAAAAGTCCCTATTTTTAGGCCTTTGTTTCCCCATTTATTATGGCTTTTTCCAGATTTCATGCTTTAAGAAGTTGAGAGGTATATGACCTCTCTGGACCTACATACCATGCCCTTGCTTATAAGTTGAGCAACATAGACATATTTTCTTACTACCTTGGACACCTGTTGGTGGAAGGCTAGGTTTTTCTCTACACAACCTCCCAGATGTCTGACTAGTGAATCAACTTTTAAAGATGTTTTGTTGATGGTGTAGTTCCCTGGGGTAGTAGACTTCCCAAAAGGTATTATAATGCCTTTCTTGGTATTGAGTTTTAAGCTGTAGCTTTGGCACCAACTGTTTGTCTATATTAGACCTTTCTGAAGAGTGTCCTCATCTTGTCTGGATTCAATGACTGCTCCCAGTTTGCAATCATGTGCAAACTTGGTTAACCAAAGACCCTTGACATTGGCTTTGGCATCTGACAAGTAGCTGTCAAAGAAGTGAACCTAGCACAGAGTCCTGGGGGACTTCACCAGTGATCTGCCACTCTGTAGAGGTGGCCTCACTGATTCTACCCTCCTGAGTCCTATCAATAAGCTGGCTAGGTATCCAGGGGTTTATACCTATTTCCATAAGTTTGTTTACTATGGCTGAGTGGGGAGTTTTAGCCTTGTCTAGGTAGGCAGTATGCATCATTTTCCCCTTATCTATTGCTATAGTGATGTTTTCGAAGAAGTCCACTAGATTCAGTAAGTATGACCTTCCTTTAACAAAGCCAAACTGGGATGGACTCAGTGTCTGAAGGTCTCCTATGTACTTGATAGTTTCCATGATACTTCATTCCATGGCTTTGCAAATACAACTTGTAAGAATAATGGACCTGCAGTTTCCAGTATCTCTTGAAGTTCCTCCCTTATGAAGGGGGATGACCATCGCAGTCCTCCAATCACAAGGCACAAAGCCTGTTTATAGACTATAGTTAAATGATGATTCCAGGAGTCCTGATAAATCATATTTTAGAATATTCAAAAGGTTTCTCTGGATGTTATCAGGGCCCATTGAAGCCTTATTCTTGGCCTTAGTGAGTGCAGCCAGGACTTGTTCCCTAGATATAGTTGGAGAGGTTATGTTTGGGGGAATTTTCAATGGGATGGTTGGAGGTGACAGGAGGTAAAGTTGAAACTGAATCTGTCCAGTAATAGGTTCACTATATCACCAAGCTCAGTGAATGTGGCACCATTAATCACCAGTTCAGTACATTGCTGTGCCATGCCCTTGAGGTTTCTGACATAGCTGTGGAAGGCCTTATAGTTATCTTTCACCTGAGAGGCTATCTTAACCTCAAAGTTGGCTTTGCTTGACCTAATTAGCCACCTTAGTTGACTATTTAATTTGATGAGAGAGTTTATATCTTTATGGGAAGTACCCTTCTTGATTTTTTGCCATTTTATTTCCTTCTGTTGTATATCCTGTTTAATTTGGGATGCAACCAGGGTGGTTTGTTTCTGTCACTAGTCATGGGCTTATTTCTGGTAGGTACAGCAGCCTCTATGCAGCCATTGATAGGGTTATACTGAGTTTTTAGAAGCAGTTCAGCATAAGTTGCTGTGTCCTCTGGGTTTGGAAGGGCACTGAATTTTGACAAACCACCACTTAATACAAAGTAATTTGCTTTGGAGTAGGTTCTAACTTTTACTGGTTTTAATGGGCTTATGGAGTTGATTTGGGCTTGCAAGGAGACAGGTTTATGATCAGATCTTACTACTGAGGATGAGACATGGGAGGAGGTAGCATTCCCCCATATATCTAAGCCCAAGGTCCAGTATGTTGGAGCCTGTAGTGGGCTTATTCACTATTATGTCAAAGGAGTTTGTATTTATAAATCCTGGAATATCTATGACTGTAGATTTGAGGGGTGTATGATCCCTAGTCTGCACATGGTAATTAAAGTCACTCATGAGTAGGGTATTAGATCAGATTGTAACTGTCTCTAGTAAGTCCAGGTATGCATTGTGACCTTCTTGGGACATGGATGGTGACCTACAACTGGATACTATATGATAGAAGATTTTGTCTATGGTGATCTGTACGTGGAAGAACTGCAACACGTCATCCTGTCTGACCACCCTAATGGTATGCTTGCTATTGATGTATATTGAGACAGATCTTTCTTTAGCCCTTGTCTGTGCATCTACTGGTCTACAAGTGTGGGAGGCACTGAAACCTTGTAATGCTGGGGTACTCTCTGCTGCTTTACACCATGTCTCATTAACTGCACAGATGTCTGTACTCTTGAGTGTAAGGAGGGCTTGCAGGGAGTGTAGCTTTTTATTTAGGCTACCAGTATTGAGCAGTAACACCTTGAGGTTAAATTGAGTTGATTTTACTATATCAGTGGGTTTGTCAATTTGGCATTCTTTAAAAAAGGCGCTTTGGAGTGAATAAAGTTTTAGCCAGTATTCAAAAGCCTAGAGGGGAGAGTGGCAGACCATCCTTGGAAAGGCAATGTGGTCTGTTAGCCATGCCCTCCAAAGATGACTTATATTGGATCACTTTAGAATGACACCAAAAAGACAGCCAGTTGTTGAAATCACTTATTGTTTGCTCATATTGTGGCATCATCCTTGGTGATGGTAGTATTCTGCTCAGAGCTAGGTTCATACCAGCCTGAAACAGGTTTATATCAGAACATCGAACGAACAAAATCTCGAATCGCATTACATCAAACATGGAATATTGAACGCAAAAAACAGAGAAAGCCCATAATTCCAAAAAAGTTTACAAATAGCAACACTTGACCATCTACTTACTAGCTTTTGTTTTCTTACCAGCGCAACCTGACACTTCACCGTAGCAAACAAAACCATACCTCTTCATTCATTCCAACACCAGCCAGTAAAGCAGCACACAACCATCCTTCCAATACACAACACAAAACACACAAACACTACAAACTAATCCTTATGTGGGGTGGCTTCACCCCCACCCACACCCCCCCTACCTATATATACCAATTCCGAGATTGCACCATAGCTGTGGAAGCCTAAGTTATCCACTGGGGGCATTATTCAAATTATTGCACATTTCTCACTGACCTCAGGATGTGTAGCTCTGTGAAGGCCAACCATGTATGTCTGGGGTTTCCATTTTCAGAATTCTGAGCTTTCGTTTTTTTTTTGCTTTCGATGTTCCATGTTTGATGTAATGTGATTCGGGGTTTTGTTCGTTCGATATAATCATATAAACCCCCTGAAACACATAGTCTGAAAACTCTGTAATGTCTCTGTAATGTCTCTGTTTATATAGTCCATGGGGTATATCTCAGGTTATTTACACCTACATGGTCTATGTTGGAATCATACTGGTACCTGAGATGTAATGACTAGAATGCATGTGTGAGTTGGTGAATTCTAGCTCCAGATAAACAACAAAGAGTTCTCTTCTCCTTGTTCAGCCTGGTTAGAAGGACATCAGTATATCTTACAATGGACTGTCCTGATGAGAGTCCTAGGAAGTATGTTTTCTTGTCTTATCGGCTTAGTGTTTGGAACTCCAGTGAGAGTAGCAGTATGTTTGGTGTTAGGTGTTGTCTGTTCTGAGTGCCTTTAGGCTTGCTGAGGCATGGCTTCGACAATGGGTGGTCTAGGCAATCTTTGTTTGCTTTTATGTTGATCACTTCAATGGCTTTGCTGGGCAGAGGCACAGGGAAGTAATCTAAGGGGGTGGCGAAAGCCAACACATTCCAGCTAGGCTTGTAAATACCTTTGGGCAGATAGCCTAGTACCTACCTATGAACCTATGAACCTATGTGCCTTAGCATACATTAGTGTATGTGTGTGTTGTGTACTATGTTGTGTACTCTGTGAGGTGGGTGTCACTGTGTGGTTTCAACAACCTGATGTGCATTTGTATGCAAGAGTTTAGCCTCCAGTGTCATTGTGTAAGTTTACCTGATGCATTCTGTGTCTGCTTCTTTTAGGATTAAGTGGTTTTCTGTAGACATAAGAAAATTGCTACATTGTCTGAAGATGCCCATATCCATCATGTGGGTTGCAGAAAAGTTAGGAAATTGCATTTCCATATTGTGCATTCCTTTGATTTGTGAGCTACAAGGGGTTAGTGTACTGGGGTTGGAAGGCTATTAACGGTGCTTTGTTGGTGCAGACTATTAAGGTTGCTTAGGTTATGCTAAACAGTTTTAAAGTCTACTAACTGATGTTGCTGCAATACTGAATTCTACTAAATCTGTAGGTATTGCTAGTTGACTCCCAACTAGCTGCTTTGTCAGTGCACAAGGTATTTGTGCTAGACTGCAGCATCACAGGATATTGTTATATGGATTGTTCTACAGGGAAAGATTTTCTTTCTAGGTGTTTGCCACTGTACAGGGCAATGCAACCCCCCACAAATGCACAAAATGTATAGCAGCACAGAAAAAGCAGAAAACTAACTAATGCGCCCTCTAGTCGATAAAATGACTATACTATGAGTCCCTTTGTGTATTTCCCAACTCAGGCAGACCAGGCAAACACCTCCTGCAACAAGATGAATAAACTCAGTCCTCCTGTTATAAAAACACAGAAGACGAGACCTGCAAGTGCAATCCTGTCGACAAACCACTTAATCAGGCATCTGGAAATCCCTCGCTGAAGGCAAGTTCAAGACAGCCTTACAGCAGTAATAGTGAGAAGAGCATTTTTTACAAAAAAGAATCAGTGAAATGCACTCATAAAAGCAGGAAACAGTTGCAAGCACTCGAAATAACTTGTGCAATTTAGCAATCAAAGGTACTTAACTTTGCCTTGACAGCACTGAATGCAAATAAACCACTTCTGGAATGTATACTAGGACTCCAAGCTTTTCTGACCTCCTGGAAAGTGAGCAGGAGAGATTTGTGGTAAAGGAGGTTTACTCAAGAGCAATACTGGTTTGCTAGGTGGGCAGTCAGTATCATGGACCTGCAGAAAACAACACGTCGGAAGAGGACATAAATAGCTTCTACAACAGTCAATAGCAATGAAAGAGCAGAGGGATGTACTTTAGAAATCAGATTATCATAAGGGGCAAAAGCCAGAGGCAAAGCCTTATAAAACAACAACAGCAAAAGGGTGGGACAATTGGATAGAACAAGCAGGCTAGCTAGAGAGGCACCCAAGTAAATAAAGGCAATACTGGAGCTCCTTCAGAAACTTTAGTTTAATGTGTTAGTGGGGTGGGTGGGGGGCAGACACATTAAACAGGCAAAAGATAAGCAGAATATAAAGGCATTGAAGCACAAACTGGAGGAGAGACAATTTTCTCACTACTGACCTTCTTTTTTCAGTTTAAGGTACCAGACTATTCAGAAAAAGTAACACAGTTTATGGAAAACATGCAACAATAAATGACTAAGGCTCAAAATCTGGCAGTAGTACAAAGCTCTGCCACAGCTGTGAATTAAACTACAGGATTATGGCCTGGCAGGATTTAAAATGCAAACAAATAGCTTTTACAAGTAATTCTACTTGTAGAAATAAAAGTGCAGAATAATGCAGAAACACAATCTTCCCACAACTGCTAATTAAAATACATGATCAAGGTCCCAGAACAGAGTAAAAAAGGCAAACGGGTGGAACAGAGTAAAAAAGTACAAAGTAGTATTGCCATACAGGTCACCATAAGTGCAACTCAAATATTTAAGCAGAACAGAAATAATTAAAATAATTTAATTCTCTTTCCCTTTTGGACAGAGTGTTAAAGTTCCACAGTGAAAAAAAAACACAAAAAACAAAAGTCAAGTATGCTTTCTGTTGTACCACTAACACTGACACTGTTTACATATTTTTTATTTTCAAGAAAGTAATTGGAAGCTCTGCGTACAAGTTGTTAGACTTGTGTTTCTGAGTAGTATCCCAAAATCCTACTGGAAGTGGGAAGAGTTATATACTATTCTGTAGTCAAGTGTTATGTTAATTAGGTACTTAGATGTTTGGCTGAGTGGTCCCACAGTCCAAGTTCCTTTGTACCTATCAGTGTCTACAGTTTGAGGTAATGTAGAATATCACTGCTGCTGTACAACATAACAATGTATGCTTTTCTTTTTCTGCAGAGCATTGCAATGGCTAATGAAATGTTTATCAGTAAATAATGTTACTGTATAATACACAAGATGTTTTTGGATATTCAGTGCATGATGCATACTTAGCTCTTCCTAGAACTTTCCAACACTGGTCATTAGTTCAATATGTGCTTTCTTTTCCTTTTAAGTAAAAGTGTAGATGCAGACTCAACTAATGCTTATACTTTCAAATGAAGATTAATATAGTATGCAATATAGAGCACATATTCAGAAAATGAAATAAAAATAAGAATTCAATCATAAGCCTTGTATTTATTTTTGAAGGCACAGAGATATACAATTACCCGACTCCATCACAACATGGGAAGTCCAAGCTGTAAGCCTGTCAAAAACCAAAGGTAACATTAAAATATATTATACTGTTAGCTAAGTCTATAGTCAGGCAAGCTGAGAACTTCAGATTAAATGTTAACAGTGAATGAAGCAAGAGCGTAGGTTTGAGAGTTCACATTTTAACATTAGACAGTAATTAATATGCTAAACAGAAGTCTAGAAACATTATATTCATGTGGCTAGATATGGAATATCATACTATGAATGACTGCAATTAGTTTTGAAAGAGCAATTTACATGTGTATGGATTAGTGTTGTAAGGGTATATTTGTATAAATGAATGGCAAGTACAGTGGTTTGGGCTTTGCATATGTCTCAGTATGTGACAATGTGTGAAGGTGAGAAGAAACAAATCTACATAGAAGGTGAGCTATATGTATATGGATCAAAGTATTAAGGAAATATTTTGTTGAGCAAGTGGTATTCAGGAAAGCTGTGGAAAAACGTAGGTGACCTGAATGAGCTGCAAATATTCTTTGTCTAGGGAAGAGGTAAGCACTTAAGAGCAAATAAAATATATTTGAAGACTGAAAGCTGGTGGTCGGTCTTAAAGTATTAAGGTTCCTGTGAAGTTCTGTAACAGTGCGGGTTAAATATTTCATAAGACCACAGTAAATTCCATTAACTGACATGTTTCTTTGCTTAGTGTTTCAAATATATACTGTATTTTAATAAACATCTTAAATAGTTTATTTGGGATGTATGGGTGCCATGTACCTTAATTAACCTATGCGTTGTTTCCAAATTTCTCAATACTGTGTGATTAGTGCAGGCCACAAAAGCATCAGCTCAAAGAAAGAAACAGACAATGCCAAAGTCTTGGAATATGGTTCAGCTGTTTATTCTACATGAGCAAACAGTCCCCTTCTGCTGCCTATTCACTTCCCGTCCAATGAGAAATTATTGGTGTAAGCCCTTTTGTAACCAGTGTTTCCACCCATCTGTTGTGGAATGCAGCCATCATACCGCAGTACTTGTTAACTTGTGCAGTAATTGTACATTTCATTTTAGTGTTATGCTTTGTTTTCTCAAACTCTTTAGTACCTAGTTTCTGCCATTAATTTTTTTGTAGGGGAAAGGAAGTTCTACCAATAAGTTAATGGTACCTGTAACTTGTTTACAATCCTACCTCTGCTCAAATTTGTTTGTGGGGGGGGGGGTAATACCCCAACATGTCTAACTGCCCCTGCAGGTTCTTCCTAGACTATATAGCATCACCTTCATATCAAGGAAGGTAATGTGTCAGGAAGGCTTGCCACTCTGTAGCTAGAATGTATTTTTGTTTATGCCCTATGCTCTTGCCAAGTGGTGTGCAATGACTGAATGTATGCACATCCCCACAGATGCAACACAAAGCATCTTCCTGCCACCGACGTCATTTTTGAGCTTCACATTCTTGCTTCATTACTCTATAATGTCTGCCAAAGAATGATACAGCCATGGGTTATCTCTCATCTCTTCCTGAAATGATCACTCAGATCCACATCTCAGTAAGTAAATTAGTGAGAAAAGTTTTTTGTTCTCAAGGTTAGCGTTCTTCAGCTCACTCTCTATTAAGTCGCTAATTAGTCCCAGTAAAGCAGCAGTTCAAGTGAATACTCTGAGAACTGCGCCAAGGTTCAGGCATTCTGCCACTGAATTTTGTTCTTGTGTTGGGTTACTCAGTAAGAGAAACACGCTAACAAACAATAGTCAGTGTTAGTTTTAAAATCAGATTATTATAAATGTATAAAAAGAGAGATATTGTTTAACTACCAGAGGTATTTCCATTACTAGTCATTTGGATTTTTTATTGAAAGTTCTGGCTTGTCTCTTTCTATGATAACTCTTGTCTGTCTGCAGGTATATGCATTGCCGAGCCTGTTACAATCAAAGCCTTCAAAAAGTTCCACATTTCACTCCGCCTGCCTTACTCTGTAAAACGTTTTGAGCAGTTGGAAATAAGGGCAGTACTGTACAACTATCATGATGGAGAACTCAAGGTCTGTACAAGAAAATAATGCAAATCAGCTACACTGCCAATGTTCAGCGTCATCGCAACTTATGTAGAGATCTAAAATGTTTAGCATAGTATAGTAACCATCTGTTAAGCTGCATATTCTAAACTGTGTTTTACATATTCAGTTTTGTGATATAGATATTGTATACAGTACCTATACATTTGAACACTAAGTACAACTGAGATTCATACAAGTCCTATGTCTGGCATAAGCAATTTCCTCTTGTCTTGAGCTTAAACTGTACTTAAGCTGTACTGTGGAGAATCCCATTTATGAAGTCCTCCTGCCCTGGATTTAGAAAACATTTACCACCATCACACTAAGGGTATGAAAGTACATTTCTTATGCATATGCATACACATATGCAAAAGTGGCTATTTCTGGTTCTAAATGCCAGTACTATTGGTGACAAGTCTGTCTCGCTGCCAATAAACACTCCCCTGACAGAGGTGATGTATTTCCAGCTGTCTAGAATCTCTCCAGACCTACTCATTGGTGAGGATTGGAGACTCTTACCTAATTCCCATGTTAGCCTGCTAATGACGGACACCCATTATCTCCCTCTTAGACTTGGAAGTTGTTGGAGGTACTTTCCCATGGAACACACTCCACTGCCTACTGTTACCCACTATGCAAATGACTAAGTCTCAGGCCTCTACTTATTACATTTGACAGATATCTAAATTACCAGCCTACTCTAGTCTGACCTTATAGGTTCATAGGTGTGTACCAGACATGTCTATATCATATTATCGTACGATGTAAATAGCGAACACTATTTCATCATACCGATAATATCAAAACAACAAAATATCAAACAAATGGAACAGCAAATTTTTTTCCCACAGAAAAAATTTGCTGCTCCTTAAATCAAAAAAATAAATGTAAACACCCCCCTACTTAAATATACCAATTCCGAGATCACATCATAGTGGAGAAAATGGCAAAGTCCTGAAGACGGCCCACCGAATTTTTTCTCTGGGAAAAAATTAGATGTTCCACGACTTTGCTATTTTGCCATTTCGACAGTATCGGATTGACTAAATAGCATTCGCTATTTAGTCCATTCAATACTGTCATAGAGACCCGTAGCAGACTAACAACCACAGGGACCTTTTTAAGCCTTACAATGCATCCCAAATCTCTGAAAAGTTCTGATACCCTTGATAAGTATAAGCAGTGGCTTGGAAGATTAAACATTTACAAGAAGGGGCCTAGGAGATGAACCATTTACAAGCTGCCTGTGTCCATTACAGAAATAGGTGCCAAACCAGGGATGACTTTCCTGTTCCCCATCCAGTTGTCCAAGTTACACTTTAACTGGGTTAGGGAGGAACTCTGCTTCCCTGTCCCAGAGAAGGGTTAGCCTAGCACTGCTTTGAGCAGTATACACCAGTGCCTACATATACACAAACAGCAATTAACTGTTTTTATATTTTTTTATCTGTCTATCTACCTACCTATCTATTTATCTGTCCCTTTATCTGTTATGTTAGATTACATATCCTTACATATATTACATTAGATTACAGTTTTAAACACTATTAATATCACTGTGTTACACTGCATACTGTAGCTCTGCTAGATATTGCTGATATCCCATTGTTAAATTATATACTTCTTGTACAGACAATGCTGCTATCTCAGTGTCAGATTATGTAGCTGTGGCACACACTGATGATGTCTTAGTGCCTGATTATGTAGCCCTGGTACACACTGCCGATGTCTCAGTGTCAGATTATGTAGCCTTGGTACACACTGCTGATGTCTCAGTATCAGATTATGTAGCCCTGATACACACTGCCAATGTCTCAGTGTCAGATTATGTAGCCCTGGTACACACTGCCAATGTCTCAGTGTCAGATTATATTGCTCAGTTGCACACTGTTGATATCCTAGTATAAGATTACATACCTCTGGTACACAGTACTGACATCTCAGTGTAAGATTACATAGTCTTTGTATACACTGCTGATATTCCTAGTGTTAAATTGCATAGCCCTAGTACACTGTTCTGCTATAATAGTGTTAGATTACATAGTTCTTGTATAAAGCCTGTTGCTGTTCCAGTGCCAGATTATAGACCACTGGTGGATGCTACTGCTGCCCTAGCATAAGATTACATAGTCCTGGTACACACTGCTGATATCCTAATGCAGAGTTACATAGCCTTTCTATGCACTGCTGATGTCCCAGTGTTAGACTACATAGTTCTTGTATAGAGACTGCTGATGCCCTGGTGGATACTATTGCTATGACAGCATAAGGTTACATAGCCTTTGCATACACTGCTGATATCCCAGTGTTAGATTATTTAAGAAAGGTGTACATTGCTGATATCCCAGTGTCAGATTGCATAGCCTTGATACACATTGTTGATGCCCCACTGCAATATTACATAGTCCTGGTAAACCCTGCTGATACACCAGTGTTAGATTACATGGTCCTTGTTCACACTGCCGATACACCAGTGTTGGATTACATAGTCCTCGTACACACCGCTGATAAACCAGTGTTAGATTACATGCTGCTGGTACACATTGCTAATACACCAGTGTTAGATTACATGGTCCTGGTACACATTGCTGATACACCAGTGTTGGATTACATAGTCCTCGTACACACTGCTGATAAACCAGTGTTAGATTACATGCTGCTGGTACACACTACTGATACACCAGTGTTAGATTACATAGTCCTGGTAAACACTGCTGATACCCAGTATTAGATTACATGGTCCTGGTTCACACTGCTGATACACCAGTGTTGGATTACATAGTCCTGTTACACACTGCTGATACACTAGTGTTAGATTACATAGTTTTTGTACACGCTGCTGATATCCTGCTGTTAGATTACATAGTCTTGGAACACACTGCTGATATATCGTTGTTAGATTACATAGTCCTGGCAAACACTGCTGATACATCACTGTTAGATTACATAGTTTTTGTACAAACTGCTGACTTCCTATTGTTAGATTACATAGTCCTGGCAGTTTTTGTACAAACTGCTGACTTCCTGTTGTTAGATTACATAGTCCTGGCACACACTGCTGATACACCACTGTTAGATTACATAGTCCTGGCACACACTGCCGATACGTAAAAAGCAAAAAACACACACTCTGCCAAAGGTTGCTCACAACACACAATAGATTCCAAATAACAAGTCAAAATGTGAGCATACCAACCAAACTGAGCAGAGACAAATAATGCACTTTATTTGCCTCTGCTCATCTTAATTGGTGTGCTCACATTTTGATACACTGCTGATACACCAGTATTAGGTTTATAGGTTCGTAGATGTGTACTAGGCTAATGGCCCTGCAGCCTTTATAAGACTACCCCAAAAAATTGCCCAGGCACCGTGCCACCTGATGTTAGTTCACAGTGCCCCTATCCAATAGGGCAACTGGAATGATCCCTGGAGTGAACCTTCTGTTACCCATTCACTCATCAAGATTTCTCTTGAAGAGAGGCAGCAAGGAGCTCTGCTTGACATGAATGGGAAGCTTATTCCAGAGTATGGGCAGTCTTTGGGAGATGAACCTGTCCCTCCAGCATGTTCTTTTATTTGTGGTAATGAGGTTGTGATCTCTGGAGCGTGTGGTGCAGGGAGATTGGGATTTCTTTAGGTGTAGCATTTCAAGTAGGTCTGGGTCAGACATGGCTTTGTAAGTCAAGCAGAAATCACCTCTAAGTAGATGATAAGAGACTGAGAATATCTGAAGTTTCTTGAGTCTGTCCATGTAGGATGTGCATTTAAAGTCTAGGATCCATTTTGTGATGTAATTTTGTGGCATCTCTAGCTGTTGCAGGTGTCTGGTCAAATACATGCCAAATGGGGTGTTATATTCGATAACTGGTGTAATGATGGATGAGTAGAGAGGGATGATGACCTCTTTCTTCCTGGATGCGAAACCTTTGGTTATAAGATGTGCCACGTAGAAGGACTTTCTGACCATAGTGGCAATGTGGTGGTCGAACGTGAGGTGGCTGTTGACCTGTGTGCCCAGATCTCTTATGACCCCTTCAGTGTTCAGTGGGCTCCCATCAACGTGGTAATTCATGGGAACTGAGTTTTTTCCGAACGGGATGATAACACATTTTTTGGCATTAAGCTTCAGGCCATGGTTCTGACACCAATCATTGGTCTCAGAAAGGCCCTTTTGTAGGATGTCTGCATCACTTGGGGAGTTGATAATGACTCCTAGCTTGCAGTCATCAGTGAACTTGATCAGGCAATTCCTTCTCTGTTCACCTGGACTTCTGAGATGTAGATGCCAAACAGAAGAGGGCCCAGAACCAAGCCCTGTGGGATTCCACTCTTGACTGGTCGACAGTCTGACTTGGAATCCACAACTTTCACTTTGTGGGTTCTGTCTGTGAGCCAGTTTGCAACCCACTTAGTGATGTAAGGATTGATGCCTAGTTTTGTGACTTTATCAATGATACCTGAGTGGGGAATGGTTCTATGCTTGTTTCCCACCTTTCCTGTAACTAGTCTAGTCTAAATACAGATTTGCTGTATCCAAGACTGTTTTGTAAGTTTCTTAGCCCGCCCAGGCCTTTCTGTGTTAGAGGAAAAACTTCTAGCATATCAGTGGGAGTGGTAAGCACTAGGTAGCCTATCTACCATAAGAGGAGTGGTTTCTCATCCAGAAATTGTAGTTAATTGGCTGTTTGGACATTTTTTCCATCCTTTTCAACTTTCTGGTTTAAAAGCTTGTGTTTGCACAACATGCAGCGGCACTCAGCTGAGGTAAACTATTACTGGTTCCAGAAAGTCTGCTCTTCAATTTTTCCTCTTAGAACGTGTTTGTTCTTTTACTTCTTGCACTTCAATTAACTTAATCGGCTAGCACTTTAACAGGCTTTTGTAGCATTTATTGTAGCACACTTAGATGCTTTCAGCACTAGCTGTTCCTATGCAGTAACAACACCAGTACGTATTAGTTATGACCACCCTTCCTAGTATGATTGTAGGGCAACTTTCTGTGCTTTCTCCTGCTAACCTGGTGCACTTGGGCATTCTGAAACAGTGTGGCAACTGCCCAATGTACACAGACAACCCTCTCCTCTTACCTCCCAACACTCATACCTGTGAGAGCTGCACTTATATTACCAAACTGGAAGCAGTGCACACTCCAACCAAGACTGGACCAGTCAAGAGGAGAAGGTCAACACCTGCAACTCACTACATAGAACACACACCTCTCTAAAACACCAACCATCACAATCCACACATAGAAACACAAACCATACACCCACCTTCATGGAGGCTCTCAATAAAAATTTACCCAAACAACAGAGACCCCCTTGACAGAAAGGCACTTGACCACCAAAACACAACACCAACACAAGAACATATTGCTCACCACCACAGTGTGTCCCTCAACCCAAGCCCTTAAGACAAAACACTTTGCCCAATGTACTAATCATAGGCGACTCAGTTGTGAGGCACACTGATGTCCCACTCACTAGGTTGAACAAGGAGAAGGTGACAATCAGTTGTTTATCAGGTGCCAGGATCCACCCATAGCACATGAACTCAGGTCACTCCACAACAAGTACAAATATGACTCAGTCATTTTCCATGTGGGTGTGAATGACCTGAGACATACCTCCCTGGACTACATGAAAAGAGATGTCATGGAACTCTCAGATTATGTGGCCCAGGCAGTTATGACCCTAGCCCTGAGCAGTATTCTACCATCACCCAGAATAATACCACAGTATGAGCAGAAAATGATTGACTTCAACAATTGGCTATGTTTCTGGCATCATTCTAAGGGGATCCAGTATCTGTCTGCCTGGGACAAAATGATCGACAGACCTTGATGCTTTGCCAGAAACGGCCTGCATCTGTCACCCCTGGGATTCTGGGTTCTGGCTAAGGCTCTTGCTACACCTATAGTGCCTTTTTTAGGCAGTGTTCAAAAGACCATAATTCCACAACAGCTACAAACAAATACAATCTAAGAGTCATGTTGCTCAATGCTAGAAGTCTAAATCTCAAGATGCACTCACTCGAAGCTCTCTTCAAAATGGAGAATGTCGACATCTGTGCTGTAACGGAGACCTGGTTTAAAGAGGCAGAAAGCACCCCTGCACTCCCAGACTACAACTCATTCCATACCTTTCAGCCCCAGAACACGTCCGGAAGCTCCAAAAGCAGTGGTGTCTCCATATTTTTAAAGGATATGCACAACTCTAGACTGGTAGCCCAGCACAATGCATCTGAAATATTTCAGATACAGCTAACACTGGGTAAGACAGTGATACAAGTCATAGCCTGCTACAGAACCCCAGACATATCCCCAGACTCTCACTTCAAGTTCCTAAGCACCCTGGAATCTATCAAGGTCCAACCCAGTACTGGGTGACTTGAACTACCCTTCCATCAACTGGAATAACTATTCAAGTACCAATGTAAAGGCCCAATGCTTTCTGGAATTTATAAATTCCAATGCTCTGAATCAGCTCATTTTGACCCCTCACTAGAGGAAGCAACATCCTAGACCTGGTTATCACCAACATGGGAGACTGTTGTTCCACACCTATAGTCAATTTCTCCCTGGTTAAATCTGACCACAAACTGACCACCATGGAAATCTCCATCTCACCTACACCCCCCCGCTAAGGTGACCAGCCAGAAAAACTCGACTTTGGGCTCCTAAAAACAGAGGTGGATAACTTTTCAGCACCCAAGCCAATGGAAAATAGCTGCATGACTGCTGAATCATACACCAATGCACTGTACGAGCATGTACACAAATGCATCGACCTTGCCATACCAAATAGACACTCTCTTCCAAAAAAGGAAGCCAATCTGGTGGTCCCCAGCCATCAATAAACTCTACAACAGAAGAAAGAAACTGTTGCAGAAAAAAATGAAGTCACAAGACTGGAAAACCTCCCTTATCAGTCTCAACAAAAAGCTGAGATCCCTTATCAAATCCTCTAAAGCCAGCTATGAAGGCAGAATTGTGGCTAACACTAAAAACAACCACAAAGCCTTCTATAGCTATATCAAAAACCTCAAAGGCAACACCCAGATTTGCTCTGAATTATTGCACAATGGCACCTCCTATACTGAGGCAACAGATATAGCTAACATACTGGCTGACAGATCCAGTGCCAACTTTACCTCCCCCCAAGGGCCCTATCACAATACCAGAAGAAAGCCTGGTACCCACCATTTCTGCAGCACACGAAAAAGCTGGATTGCCCAAAGCCAAGAATACAGTGTTCCTGGGACCTGATAATATCCCTGGCTGCTTCCTACATGAGTTACAAAACGAACTGGCACCACATCTGTGTGCCCTGTTCAATCACAGCCTTACCTCAGGCTATGTCCCTAATGAATGGTACACTGCTACAGTCATCCCTCTCCATAAAGGGGGAGCAACTACAGACCCTGAGAACTATCTCCCCATTAGCCTGATGAGTCTGGTTTGCAAAGCTATGGAGCACATCATCATGGACCTGCTTAACAAAGATTAGATTCCATAGTTCTAGTTCACGCTGCTGATATCCTATTGTTAGATTACACAGTTCTGATACAGACTGTTACTGTCCTACTCTTTGATTACACGGTCTTGCTTCCCACTAATGATGTACCTATATTAGATTACACACACCCTGGCACAGAGCCAGTTTCCCAGGACTAGATTACATAGCACTTGTATACATTGCTGATGCACAGGTTTTATTTTACATACACCCAGCACACACAGCTGATATTCCTGTGTTGGTTTACATAGTGCTGGTACACACTGCTTATATCCATATGTTAAAAAATGGAGACCTTGTATTCAGGACTAATCTCACAATTATCCTTTTTACAGACAAAGTATGCAGTGTTGATATTCCAGTGTTACTATGAAGCCTCTCTGTTACAATGCACAGCTGTGACATTGGTGTGCCTTCCCAGTATTGGATTATATAGCCATGGTGTCCAGCACATGTGGCTCTCTGTTACAATACATAGATATGGTATATAATGTGAACTGAGTGTTAGACTGTGCAGGTATGTTACAGTGTTCTGATTTCACAGGACAACCTTTCACCATTTTGATAATGCTGACCCACACTATTCTACTACACAGCCTCAGTTTAACACAACTCTTGTATAAAATATTGATCTCTCATTGTTCAGTTATATGGCCATAACACACAGTACTAACTTATCTCTGTTACAATACACAAGTATTGTATGTGATGTGATCTCCAAGTGTTAGATTATACAGCTCTGGTACACAATGCTAAAATCTCTCTGTTACAGTGTGCAAACATTGTGTGTTATATTATCTCGTAGTCTTAAATTATACATCTCTTTTCTATAGACCTAATGTCTCTCTGTTACAATCCACAGCCACATTATGTGGTACAATCTCCCAGTGTTAAATTATACATCTCTGGTACACAGTGCTAAAATCATTCATTATTGTGTGCAGACATTGTGTGTTGTATGATCTGCTAGTCTTAAATTATAATCCTTTTGTACAGATCTAGTGTCTCTCTTTTACAATCCACACTCACATTATTTATTACAATTTTCAAGTGTCAGATTATGCAACCCTAGTATATGGTATACTCATTATGTAGTGTCAGGTTATGTAACATTGCGTTACAGTGCTGATTATATGTGTGACATTATAGGGCCCTAACATATTATAAAGACCTCTTTTTTCATATTACACAGTCCTGGTATATAATTCTGATCTTCTAGTGTTATATTACAGAGTCCTGGTATATAATTCTGAACTCCTAATGTTATGTTATACAGCCCTGGTACACCATGCAATAATCGCCCTGTTACAATTGTATATGATGTGATCCCCAAGTCTTACAATTTGCAGCCTTGCTGTATAGAACTAAAGTCTTCTATTACATGTGGTACAATCTCCCAGAGTTGCATTATGCACCCTGCTATATGGTATATGTTATGTGTTCTCAGAGTAGGTAGCCCTGCTCTACAGTACTTTATACAGAAGATTCTGATTAGGCCTCTGATCGTTACCACATCATTACGTGATCAATACCAGGGTGTCAAGAAATTCACCTCAAGATAGGATCTCGGGAGATGAATCTCTGGATTCATGTCCAGAACACATAATAGATGGTTATGATCAGATGCCTGATCCTAATTCGTTGTTGTGCATGGAGCTGTATCTGTTCCATGTACTACTGGTTACTGAAAAAAAATTTCAAAGTGTTTTATCAGCTTTGAAAACTGTAAGCCTTTAACAAGTACTGACAGTAGTCAGTATCTAGCACGAGATCTGATATTAGCAGTGCTTAGAAAAGTGCTTAACAGTCGTCAAGCACCTTTCAAAGAGCTTTTTATATCAGGTCTTGTGCTTGAGCTCAACTAGGCTGCCTTTTTTCCCAATACAGGATAGTAATCATGGCGCTCCATGCACTACATATGTGTTACTTTACAGGGCCGTAGCATATAATGATAATCTGTTACTGTTAGACTAAATTACCCTGATAAATAATACTCTTCTCCTAGTGTTACATTCAGAGCCCTGTTATATAATGGTGAACTCAGTGCTAGATTATACAGCTCTGGTACACAATGCTAAATTTTCTTTTAGAGAATATAGCCATTGTATGGGGTGCAGCTTCTTAGTCTTAAATTATACAGCCTTGCTTTATAGAACTAATGTGTCCCTGTTACAATCCACAGCCACTTTATGTCGTTCCATATTCTGATGTTAGATTATATGGCCCTGATTCATAACACTTATGTCTCTCTGTTACAATACATGGTAACATTATGTGATGTAATCCATCAGTGTTAGAATATACAGCCCTGCTCTATAGCACTAATGTCTGCCTGCCTGTCTGTTACAATCTACAGCTACGTTATGTGGTACAATCTCCTAGTGTTAGATTATGCAGCCCTGTTAATACAGTATACTCTTTGTGTAGTGTCAGGTTATATAGAACTACTTATCAATATTTCATTGTAGGTCCTTAGTATATAATGATAGGCTAGATTATACAGCCCAGTTATGTAAAATTGATTTCACATTGTTTGATTGCATAGGTCTCACATACTGTGCTGATCCCCCTTTGTTATATTATAACCTAAATATATAATAATAATAATAATAATAATAATAATAATAATAATCCTCCATAATGCTCCATAAGGATGATCTCTCAATGTTAGATTACACAACCTTGTACATATTGATTCTCCTATCATTTGATTATTCAACCAATGCATTTTGAATTTCTTTTATTACATTAAAAAAATCTTGTTATATAATGAAGATCTCTTATTGCAAAATTAAATACCCACAGTATACACTGCTGATAACATAGTGTTAGACTGCACAGCTACAGTACATATCTCTCATGCTTCAAAATTATTGAGTCTACAGCCTTGGTGTGAAGAGCCGTACCTTACAGAATTTGAATATATTGCCCTGGCATACTGAGCTAAGAGTCCTTAAATGTGATTTCTGAGTCCTGGTATGCAGTTTGCTAATCATTACGAAGTTTAATGCGTAGTTCAAATGTACAAAACTGAGATATGTGAGCCCATGTCAGCACAGAAGGATAAGGCCCCATCTATGGCCCAGGTAACTGGAGTTCACTTAGCAGCTTGAGTGCTTGATGGTGTAGGTAGGGCAGAATGGGTGTGCCCATTTCTGGGAGAGGGATGAGGGACAGAGCAGCTCACCTTGTATATGTTCATCATACTGATCACTGCTGCAGTAGCCTTAGCCATGTGAGTTGTATCCTGCTAACGATATAACCACTGGTCAGCTTTCAAAGCTTCAAGGCCACCTTCCATACACCCAAACCATTAGCTGGCCAGATTGAGCTGAGCTGAAGAAAATGAGTGGTTTTGGTGCCAAGCCCTTTGGAGCTTTCCTGCCAGCAAAAATGCTCCTCTTTTCAGATTTCTAGGACTAGTGGCTGGCTAACAGTTCCATTGATGGACAAATTAAGTTCCCTTTGAGGAAAAATAATCTTCCATTTTTTTAATTTTATGACTAAAACAGATTTTTTTTCCTGTAAAATCAATTATTTTATGCTGGGAAAAATGTTTTTAGAAACTGCAGTGTGACTTTTAGTAAATTTTAAACAGAAGTATTACATTTTACTTTTGAGGAAAAAATTGTTTTAGCTAATTTAAAACTATGTTTTCCTTAACAGTTCTGTTATTTTACATTTATAGGTTCATAGGTTGGTACTAGGCTATCGGCCCTAGGGCCTATGCGAGACTAGCCATAACAATTCCCTGGATATTTCTTCCCACAATATTTACTTTTCTGGACCCCTGTCTAGCAGGGCGACTGACATGATCCCCAGGGTGAATTTCCTATCTCCCATCCAATCATCAAGGTTCCTTTTGAAGAGGGCCAATGAGGCGCTCTCCTTGACATGTATGGGCAGTCTATTCCAGAGTATGGGGAGTCTCTGGGTCAGGAACCTATCCCTCCAGCATGTTTTGTTCATTGTGATGACAAGGTTTAGATCCCTGGAGCATGTGACTCTGATGGGCTGGGATTTCTTTAAGTAGAGCATGTCCAACAGCTCAGGGTTTGACATGGCTTTGTATGTTAAGCAGAGATTGCCTCTGAGTAGACAATATGCCACAGAGTATAGCTGGAGTTTTTTTAGTTGGTCAGCATATGGCATCTGCTTTAGGCCTGTGATTCTTTTAGTGAGGTATTTCTGTGGCCTTTCCAGCTGTTGCAGATGTCTTGTGAGGTACATACCAAATGGGGCATTATACTCTATAATGGATCTAATGAGGGATGAGTACAGTGGGACAATGGCCTCCTTTTTTCTGGATGAGAAGCCCTTAGTGATGAGGTGTGCCACATAGAAGGATTTCCTGACTGTTGTGGCAATGTGGTTATCGATAGTGAGACCACTGTCCACCTGTGTCCCTAAGTCTCTCATCACACTTTCAATGTTTAGTGTCCTGCCACCTATGTGGTAATTCATGGGTACATGTTTTTTTCCAAAGGGGATAACTTTACATTTCTTGGCATTCAGCTTGAGCCCATGGCTCTGGCACCAGGCATCTATTTCTGTAAGGCCCTTTTGTAGAATATCCACATCATTTGAGGATTCAATAATGGCTCCCAGTTTGCAGTCATCTGCAAACTTTGTTAGCCAGAGTCCCTTAGTGTTGGCCTGTACTTCAGAGAAGTAGATGCCAAACAAGAGTGGTCCCAGGACTGAACCCTGATGTTCTCCACTTGTCACTTGTTTGGAGTTGGATTTGAAGTCGGCTACTTTTACAGTCTGGGTTCTGTCAGTAAGCCAGTTGGCAACCCATCGAGTGACGTAGGGATTTATGCCCAGCTTAGTAAGTTTATGTATGATTCCAGAGTGGGGGATGGTGTCGAAGGCCTTGGCGAAGTCTAGATAGGCTGTGTGGACCGCCTTACCCTCGTCCACTGCTCTGGAGACTGATTCGAAGAAGTCAATCAGATTCAGGAGACAAGATTGGCCCTTCACAAACCCAAACTGGGTGGGGTCCAGTGTTTGAAGGTTGCCAATGTCTCTGTTTATAAGTTCCATGATAATGCGTTCCATGCCCTTGCAGATCAGCTTGTCAGACAGATGGGACAGTAGTTCCCGGGATCCAAGGCGGATCCTCCCTTGTAGAGCGGGATAACTGTAGCTGTGTGCCACTCAGTGGGCACAAAGCCTGAAGTGAGGCTATGATTAAACATGACACTTGGGTGAGGTGCCAGTTCATTTTGTAGTTCATGTAGTACACAGCTTGGGATGTCATCTGGTCCCATGGATGCTGTATTCTTAGCTTTTGAGAGTGCGGTTTCTACCTGTGTGGCCGTGATTACTGGAATTTGGCAATCTTTTGGTATCGAGATGGGCCCTTTAGGGGGTGAGAGGGGGTGAAGTTGGCACTAAATCAATCTGCCAGGATATTGGCAATATCCTTGGGATCAGTATATTTAATGCCATTCTGTTGTAGCTCAGAGCAGATCAGAGCATTGCCATTTAGATTCTTGACATAACTATAGAATGCCTTGTGGTTTTCTTTGGAATCTTTGGCAATTTTATTTTCTTAACTAGCTTTTGAGGATTTTATGAGGGATCTCAGCTTCTTACTGAGGCTGGTGAGGGAGTTTTCTGCATCCTGGGATTTTCTTCTTTTCTGCAACAGTTTCTTCCTTCTGTTGTATAGTTTGTTTATAGCAGGGGACCACCAGATTGGCTTCCTTTTTTTGGAGAGGAGCATCTTGGTTCTATTTGGGATGGCATGATTCATGCTCGAGTGGATGTGCTCGTACAGTGCCTTAGTTTAGGATTCTGCAGTCGAACTTCCAGATCCCGTCTGCGTGGGTGTCATGAAGTTTGTCAATTCTGACTTCAGTAGCATGAAGGTGGCTTTGGAGAAGTTTTTTAAGGAGGTTTCCTTACTGAGGGGTGGGGGTGGGATGTGGATGTCAAGGGTGATTTGCTTATGATCAGACCTGACCAATAAGGGGGTGACCACTGGTGTGGAGCATCTATCTCCCATGTTGGTAATGACCAGGTCTAGGATATTGGAGCCCCTGGTGGGACAATGGATTAGTTGATCCAGGGCGTTGGAATTTATGAATTCCAAGAACTGTTGGGAAAAGGAGTTGGTACCCGAATAGTTTTCCCAGTTAATGGCAGGGTAGTTGAAATCACCCAGTATTAGGGTGTTTGGTTGTATCTTAATATTTTCCAGTATGTTTAGAAAGGTGTAGTGAGAATCTTGGGGCATGGTGGGGGATCTGTAGCAAGCTACAATTTGGATTGCAGTCTTACCCAGTGTTAGTTGCACCTGGAGAATTTCAGATGCATTGTGTTGGGCATCTAGCCTGGAGGTGTGAATATCCTTGGTGAATATGGACACTCCTCCACCTTTAGTGTTTCGGTCTTGGTTTTGTGGCCGAAAAGTGTGGTAAGAGTTGTAGCCTGGTATTGCAGGGGTGCTCTCTGGTGCCTTGAACCAGGTCTCAGTTACTGCACAGATATTGATGTTCTCCATTTTTAGGAGTGCCTCGAGAGAGTGCATTTTGAGGTTTAGACTTCTAGCATTGAGTAGCATTACCTTTAGATTTTGCATGCTTGTATCTGTTACGGTGGTGGTTTTATCCTTTGAACCTTGCCTAAAAAAGGCACTATAGGGGTGGCAACAGCTTTAGCCAGTAACCTGAATCCCAGGTGTGACAGGTGCAGACCATCTCTGGCAAAGCATCGTGGTTTGTTTATCATGTCTTCCCAGGCAGACAAATACTGGATCCCCTTTGAATGACACCAGAAGCTTAGCCAATTGTTGAAGTCAATCATTTTGTCTTTATACTGTGGTATCATTCTGGGTGAAGGTCGGAAGCTACTCAGGGCTAGGGTCATACCTGCCTGGGTCACATGATCCAAGAGCTCTTCCATGTCTCTTTTCATGTAGTCCAGGGAGGTATGTCTCAAGTCATTCACTCCAGCATGGACAATGACAGAGTCATATTTGTACTTCCAAAATTACTTTGGGGCTATGTTAAGTTTTAAAGAGCATTCCATGGTATTTTTCAGTGGGAAAAGTGACATTTTTCTACTTAACTGTTTTATCAACTACTGCTGCCAATCTTATACAGGAATCTTTTCAGCTTTACTGTGGCACAACCTACTGGATCCTCACTTCTTCCTTCTTCAGACAGAAAAAGAAGAACATGAATTAGCCTTTGCCACCATAGCAGGCATCCAATGTGCATTAGCCACAGATGGATACTTCTGCTGTGGCTATCTGTGGCTCTTCAGACCATTCATCTTTTTCCTAGGTACCCTGTGGTGTAGTCCCTACAGTCACCTTGGACGGGTACCTGTTATTTAATCGACCATCCTAAATGTTGAGTATTGGAAGATCGAACGGGGAAGTTCAAAAAATAGAAATGTCGAAGACACGGATATTCGAATTCTTTCACAGGGGAAAGAATTCAGTTGGTTGTTTCCGTGGATTCAACATTTTCTGTACTGTGGTGCAAAAGTTACGTATCGGGTTAAGGTAAGTGTGTGAATGTGATGCATGCATGTTGGGGTTAGAGTGTGGGTAAGGTAAGTGTGCAAAAGTGACGGACATTAGGATTAGGGTGCGGGTAATTTAAGTGTGGCTAGTGACGGACTTTAGGATTAGGGAGTGGGTAAGGTAAGTGTGTGATAGTGATGGACTTTAGGATTATGGCGCGGGTAAGGTAAGTGTGCGATAGTGGCGGATTTTAGGGTTAGAGTGTGGGTAAGGTAAGTATGCGATAGTGGTGGACCTTAGGGTTAGGGTTTGGGTTAAGGTCAGTACATAGATATTTGTGTATGTAAGGTGCAGTGTAGGTTTATTAGGTTTTTGGTGTGCTTGTGTTGTGTGTGTGTTTTTCGGAACAGCAAATTTTTTCCCTGGGAAAAAAATTCGCTGTTCTGAGCTTTCGTTGTCATATTTCGAACTTCCAAATTCAAACATATGCTGTTCGAAATTTTTGAAATTCGATTATATGACATAGACCCCCTTGGACTGGGGGTTAGACACATCATCTGTGGCTGCCAGAATTCATCTGGGGGACAGGGGAAAACCACTCTAGTCAGTTCTGGTATAAAGAGTAGGGAATACGTCTCCACCTAGCCAGACAAAATTGCCTGTACATAGGGAAGTTTTCCTAAAAAAATGAATCTGCTTCTTCAGACATTTCTGTCAAAAATAAGCAAAAAATTAGACCATTATATTTTTCCAGTTTCTGTTACTTTGGACAGGAGTAATTTATTGGGCTTAGCTTGTATTTTAGTTCTGGCTCTTGACCCTACCAGCTCTGCTATTTCTGGCAAGAGAAAAATGGATTCTTTATTTTCTGGAAAGGTTTAATACTTTTAACCACAAAATGAGTGTGAAGGGAAAACCTCCGTCTGTTTTCTTGGGTTTCCTATTTAGATTCTGAGGAAATTTTGGCTTTTGTCAGTTTGTAGGTTTGTCTTTTTCTGAAACTATTTCCAAAATGAATCCGTTGTTTCAGAGTATAATGATATTCTGCTGTCTGTAAAAATATGATTTATTGCAAATTAAAATATCCTAAACCTACTCCAGTTCCTCCTGTTCTTTTTACATTGGAGGATGTTTTTGTTACAGCCTGTAACTTGCCTGACAGCCAGCCTGCTTCACCATGAAAGCAGGTAAATTGTAAAAAGTTCCTCCATCTTATAAGTTTTTTTATATTCTAAACACCAGATAAAATGGGTCTAGTTGAGATTACAGAAATCTTAGTAGACTGACTTTTAAAACACCGAGCCGAAAAGCTCAGTGTCAAATGAGCGAAAAGTCAGAATGCCGACTTACGAATGCTCGACAGTCCAACTTGAGCGGAACAGGAAATCTGCTCTTATGGACATTGTAGTGCAATCACGGAGCCGGTATATATAAGTTGCTGGTGGTTTGGGGGGGGGGTGTGCAGCAAAAATGTGAAATGCGAAGGTATTTGTAGTGTATGTTTTGTCTTAGTGGTAAGGGTTTAGATTTGTTTAGATGGTGGGTGGGGTGTGGGTGAAGTAAATTAGGTAGTTTTATTTGGAATGTTGTGTTTTTTCTTCTGTATGTTGTTTGTGTGTGTTGTCTGTATGTTTTAGGGAGGTTTTTCAGGATTTTGTAGTGTTGGGATTGTGTGTGTTGGGTATGTGAGGTGTTGGTTTTGTGTAATTTCAGTGTTGTTGGCTCGATGTTTTAAAAGTCAGTCTACTGACTGTAGACCTGATAAAACACATTAGTGATTTCTTTGGTAAATACAGATGCTGATAAACATCTGGGTAATGTCAATTCCCCATTTTTGACAAGGACTGGAAAGCTTTTGATAGATTTGGGGGGAAATGTATATTCTTCTGCAACACCTGTTTTTCTAATTCTCAGTTGCCATGCTTATATGTTAAAGTTCATGACTGCCTCTTTTGAGAACATGAGGGACACTATGGCATCTGTTCTTTCTTTTAAGGAAAAAAGTCTTTGTGTAACCTTATTGCTTCTGTCTCTCAAGTGGCTACCTAGTCTTTAAAATGTGCATATCCTACAGCTGATGCCGCTTCCAGGCCTGCTGCCACTGGAACTGTTATGAGGAGGTTTACTTGGTTGTGTAAACTTTCCTGAATATGCTGACATTTTGAATTCTTCCTTAGACAGAGCAGTAGGTTTTGGACCATCTGCTGCACAGGTCCTGAAAATGTATGATGAGAGAGGTAAGCTTTCACAAAATTTTCAGCATTCTTTCTCCAAGTTTGTCAAGGGGTTTATTGCTACCCCTACAGAATTTTACAAAAAGCAAATTAAGCAGACACAGCATGCTACTGGTAAGCAGACTTTTAAAAAGTAATGGCAGGGAGGTTCCAAGAAGAAGACCCCCCCCCACACACACACACACATTATTAAAGCACAGTCTAACAGGTCTGAATGACAATTTCCTAAATCCCTCCCCCGTCTCACCCTGGCAAATCTTTAGTCCTTACAGAAAATCTGAACCTCTATTTCTCTATTTGGGAACAGACAATGGATTATGAAATGATTCCTTATGCCTACAGATGGCAATGGAAGTCTCTTGCTCCTTTTCAAGGGATTCATCCTCATCTGTCAGATCAAACTCCTCTTTTCCCTCCTGTCATTCAGTGCCATCTCATTCAGGGAGTGATAAGAGCAGTCCCTCCTCTTCAGCTAGGTGAAAGGTTTTATTCAAGAATGTTTATGTGCCAAAGCAAAAAGATTCATGGAGACGAGTTCCAGATCTCTCCTTTCTAAAGCAGTTTGTGATAGTGCCCAAGTTTAAAATGTGATCTCTACCCAAATTGTTACTTCTCATTCCCTTTTTGAGTTTCCCCGTGATCTTAGATTTAAAAGATGCTTATCATCGCATTCACTTAGCTAAAGATTTCAGATGTGTCTTAAGGTTTTCTGTATCTGGATCACACTTTCAGTTCTCCACATTATTCTTTTGGACTATCCATTGCTCCAACGCTATTTGCAAAGTGTCTAGCTCCGGTGATAGACTATGCAGACTGCAAGGTATTCACATTTTCCTTGTTTAGACAACTTGCTTATCTTTGCAGAGTCATTTTCATAGTCTCCTTTGGGTGATCTTGGTAATAGAGAAGGGTTCAAGAAGAACATACAAAATGTTCTTGTTTAAAACCCTCTCACAAGATTGATTTCTGAGGGTATCTCATAGATACTTCTGTTCAAAGATCTTTTCTTCCACAAGAAAAAAGTAGATCTGCATCTAGATTTTTTCACTCCAACATGTGTCTCATGAAGGGGATTTATAAAGATTCCAAGTCTCATAGCATCTATGATTCTCAGGATTACTCTGTATGGTCACAACATCAACATCCCTGTAACATTCCAGATTCCAGTTTTGGGGTCTATGAGAAGGAAAACATCTTTCATGCAGATACGAAATTTGCTAGAATCCAGGTCTTCTCATTTTTTTCCCTTCCAGCTCCAGCACAGCCTGTAATAACAAACACATCAGGCTTTACTTGGGAATTAGTGTCTAGAGGGATAAAAAGAAAAAAAACAGATCAAAACACAAATATAGAAGATGTTTTGGCTCTTAAAACTGCTGTTAACACTCTCAGTCATCTGTATTCTCCAGAATAGTTGCAAGCACGTTTACAAAGAACACCACAGTGATGTAGTGCATAAGCAAACGGCGGACCAGATTCTAGCCTATGTGCAGACCATCTGTGGTAGCCTGGGATATAGCTTTTCAGTAAAATTTCTCTCTGCTGGCATGCTTCATATCACTAGAGTAATATTTTGTGGTGGACAAGCTGAGTAGGATCAAGACAGACTCTCACAAATGGAAACTGAATCAGGGGATCTTCCAATAATTGATCCATCTATGGGGAAGAGCTCAGATAGAGATTTGTGACTCCAGTCACAACAATCAGTTGGCAAAGTGCTTCTCCAGGATTCCACGCAAGAAGACATGGAAAACATCTGCTTTTTCTTTTTCTTTTCCTCTGACTGGAGTGTTCTTATATGCCTTTCAGCCTTTTGCACTAATATCTCGGATCATTCTGAAAATTCTGAAGGACTCTCACTAAAGGCCAGTGTAGTGATTTCCTTCTGGCCCAGTCAACAATGGCTCTCCCTTTTACTGTAAATGGTCAGGGACAACTACCATAAGCTTGCTCAAAGACTGAACATATGTACACAAGGCAAGTGGTCATGGATACATCCCAGCTCTAAACAACTGCAATACACTGCCTAGCTGACAAAATCATTATACATTTTAGGCACCTATTTTCTGACAGCATGTATCAGGTATTAAAGGAGGCAAGAAAACCTGCTACTAGAAAATCATATATTAGTAAATGGAAAAGTTTTTCTACTTCATGCCAAGACAAGAACCAATACTCTTTCAGGGCTAGTATTTCTCTGGTTCTACATTATTTGTGTAGTTACTATCCCCTGGCCTATCTTCCTCATCTATCAAGGTTTTGTCGCCATTTCAGCATGTCTATCCATGGATCTCTCCCTCTTTCAATAAAATCCAGTGGGATCATTTTTTTAAAGGGGTGAAGCATATCAAGCTTCATAGGAAATGTGTATCTCCTCCTTGGGATCTTATCACTCCATTTGGAGCAGGTCATCAGGCTGACTTGAGGCACATAACATGTTAAATAGTGTTACTGGTTGTTATAACTTCTGCATGAAGGGAATTTGAGTTGCAGTCTCTTATGGTGGATCAGTGTTAGCTCATTTTTCACAAGGACTGGGCTTTCTTAAGAACTAATCCTTTATTTATGCATAACGTTGCATACAAGTTTACTTTGTGCCAAGCCATCCATCACCATGTCTTCTTTACAGAACCTAAAAATGTGGGAGAGATGTTCCATCATACCTTGGATGTCCAAAGACAGCTAAGGTACTATATTGACAAAACTAAATCTTTTAGGAATCCTGACTAGTTGTTCATTTGTTATAAAGGTAAGAAAGAAAGACAAACTGTGTCAAGACTGTTTCTGAATAGTTGTCTTATGCTATTACCTTTTGTTATACTCACCACAACAAAGCAATTCCAGGTGGGTTCAAGGTTCACTCCATCAGGGCCTAGTCTTCATTAGTGTCTGTTGGAAAGGGTTGGATACTAGAAGTATTACAGAAGCAGCAACCGGATCCTCTGTATATACCTTAAGAAAGCACTGCAAACTAGATGTCTTCCCCTGGTCTAGGACAGGCTTAGTGTGGACTGTTCTCCAGGGGCATCTGGTCCTTCACCTTTCATCCTCCCAGTCAAGTTTAAGCTGTGGTAGTCTAATCATATTGCGAAGACTACTGCAACATGATAAGTATGATGAATGTAATACAATTGTATAAGAAAGCTAACTATAGCAGTTGATGTTTGAATGATCACTGCTGCAGTAGCAGCTCCCCTCCCTCCATTTCCTTTATTTTAGTATGTTTTGTTGCCAGGGTAAGGACTTCTAATTTTATTTTCCTGTCATTGACCTATTCAGAGCTCTAGCCTACCTCTCTCAACTGGCATGAAAGCTCTGAAGAGCTTGGCATGCAAACCACTCTTTTTTCTTCAGCTCAGCTCAAGGTAATAGTTTGGGCACATGGAAGTTGCCCTTGAGGCTTGAGAGTCTGGCAAGCTATTACATCCTTAACAGGAAATAATCCATATAGCTAAGGTTACTACAACAATGATCATTCAAACACCTATGGCCATAGTAAGTTTTCTTGTACAACTGTACTATCTAGTACCCTTGGGGATGGGCTAGTAGTGATGACCTGACTTGGGGAAGCCTCTAGGTGAGTATGCAGGAGTGCACCCTCATGACAAGAAGTATTGTGAGCTACCCCTGTGGTGCAATTAGCTTTTTTTCCTGTCAGGATGCCAGCAAAAGGATAGTTCCCCACTGTTTTCCTGTGAGATGGTGCATCCAGATTTATTTCACCATAGCACGACTGTGGGAATAAATGTGCTCTGTTCCAACAGTGGAGTCTAGATGTCTAGCAATTACAGGAAAAATATGATATAAAAATACCAGTTGTCATAAGAGTTGGCAACAGGCCTGGTATACAGTGCCAAGCTTCACAAAGTTCAATTACCTTGCTGTTATACATTGCCAATCCTTTTTAGTATAATATTACACAGTTTTCTGTGCAGTTCCAATTTTTACTTTTTATTTCATTTTAATAATCTTTTGACTGTGTAAGTGAATTGGTCCATCTTCAACATTTTCAGACACAGACCAGGCCAGAAAGGTAACAATAATTGCAGTATATTTGAACCTATTAAAGTAGTTAGCCAACAGTCATGTTTTTGTTAATCGAGAGGAACTGGAGTATATGGAGATTCTCCATGCAGACATTAAAAGAACATACAAACATTACACAGTGACCAGAGGTCAGGAATAAATCCTGGAATCTGGATAAAAGAGGTAGTGATCTGAAATATTGAACTACCTTGAATCCTAACTTGATCCTGAAAATATCAGCTAATAATGAACATCAACAAAACAATTTTGTGGATTCTCCAGTGTCTTTTTATACACAGCCTAAGTAAACATGACCTGTCGTGGCATTCATTTGATGCTTAACCATGTTAATTATAGGGTATGGTGGCACACATTTCAGTGCACATTTCATTTTATTTTGCAGTCAGCTATCCCTATAGTGAAGTGGAAGTATACAAAACCAAATGCAGATATTTTCAGCAGAAATAAGTGCTGCAGTCAAGTTAACAATTCACTTTCAATAAAACATACAGAATGCCATATTAAGCTGAATTAAATGTAATTGTTTTTTTAAACAAGAAAATGAACTGTAACTGTGGCTGATGCTTCCAGTAAAATATTAAAGATATATTAAAGACTGAAACTTATTATTTAAATGTGCAGTAATTTGCAATGTTTAATGTTTACTATTCCTTGAAATTCTACTAAGGGTTAATGAATGCTTCATTATGCAGACTTCCCCCAGTGGAAAAGGGATAACTTTGCATTCAAGCCAAAGAAAAATGGGAAATACCACCCGTGATTCTTTTAAATAGAAAGTGACTATTAGTCGAGTTATTTTCTGCTTTGCTGGTAAAGTAGGTATGAATGGACTATATTCCTGGAGTGAGCTCACACTGGATAATCGATTGCTTGAGAAATTATGCATCTGCTGTTTAGACTTACAAGTCAGAAGCAGATAGAAAATCAAGTGAATATTTAGGTATTTGTAGTGATAGACCCAAATCAGCTATTTCTTAGAATTCTTCTTCATGCTGTCTGTTTACAACCCATTTTTGTGCAAGTTTAAAGCTGATTGTATATTTAATTTTACAAAGTGCATTGCTTAATATTATTTATGCTAAGAAAATAATTGTATTACTTAATTCTAAATGCTTATGATGGGTATTTATTATTTATTAGCTTAAATGCATGTGCATTGAACTAAGTAAATTCCTGTTACCATCTGCCTTTTAAAGAATGACTGTTTTTAACTATAGCCACCAATCATATACATTATTGTTAACTTATTTCAGGAGTGGGTAGTAACTTTGTTTTTTATGTGTTAAAGTGGTTTAGCTGAGGCATAGTCATCACAGAGGCAGTAAAGACAGTGTAATACTTGAAAGATATAATTAACCCTTCCTGAAAACCATCGTGTAGATGTTTTGATGTAAAATAATTTTTGATGAGTTTCAGTTATGGTTTGGAAAACTACACAGGAAGGCATTGGTTTCATTCCGAGTTGGACAAAATCCTGAAGAGCCAGAGACCATAATTCTGATCTGCAGGTATACAGTGTAAAAGATATTTGGGTGCAGCAGGTTTGAGACAAAGAGACTGGGTAAACATAAATGTTATGATTTACTGTTGGATTGATACTTTCTGAAAAATATTGGATGATATCACCATGATCAAGATTAAATGATTTTTTTTTAATGTGTGAGTATTAAAAGTGATTTTGTGCAGCTCCAGTGGTACTGAGCTTTATCTGGGATCTGAAAAAAAAAATAAAAGGATAAACATTTGATGGAGTTATTTTATGACCCAAATGAAAGTGTTTATCCAGTAAAGCAGCAGAAAAGACAGAGAAGAGCTGTCATGTTTAGGTGTCTTCATTTCGAGATTTTAAAGTCCTAAGCTTACAAAAAGGAAAAATAAATATATAAAGTAATCATTGCTGCTTACGTTCTCATCAGTAACTTAAACACATTTAAACTCTATTTATCTGCTTTTTATCTTTACTGGTTTGCCCTCGCTGTAACTCCAGAGTTGGTTGGTGGGGGTAGTCTTCTGTTGTAGTTTCTTTTAACAATTTCAAAAAAAAAAAAAACATTGTATTAAAATTTACCATCAACATTTCTGAGGCTTGTTCTTTATGCATACATTTTGGACATTTTTTTTGGCAGTTTTGTTGCTTTTCTGTACACTTTCAGAAAAATAAGTCAAACTCTCTTCTCCTTTTATCACAGTTCGAGTTTAAAGAAATAGGACATTTATGCAGGGTTATGGACTGTGTTGCTTTAATGGTTAGATAACTGACTCGTGGGAAGTTTAGGGGATCAGGTCATGAACCACCAGACAGGTGATATTGGGCAGGATTCATGAATGCCTACACTAAGTGTACACCATTCTCAGTGAATATACAGCAGAAGCATAACTCCCACCTTCTTCCTCCTAATTTTTAGTTTTCCTACTGATTTTCCTGAAACCTTAAATATTGATGGGGTTCATAAAGGTTCATAGGTTGGTACTAGGCTATCGGCCCTAAGGCCTAGACAATCCTAGCCATAACAATTCCCTGTACTGTTACTACAAAGTGTAAGCTATGTATACACTTAGTATAATCCTTCTGAGTGAACAGACAGCACAAAAATGTGTCAGAGATGTTCTTGAATACAGATTGTGTACTCTTAGTGTAGGTGTTCATGAATCCAGCCAATAGAGTGAGAAGGTCTGACAAAGAAGCATAACATATAAATACATTCACATCATTCTTTTTTTTTTTTATTTTTATATTTTATTTGGATCTTTGTTAGATTATGACACCACAGGTAGAATTGGGAACATCAGAAGATCTGAGTCTCTGAAAGAGAGAAATGTAACACATGAATACTTTCATTGACCATTTTTGTATGCAAACATGCACTGACTACGATGCTTATAAAACTGAAATTGCTAATGTAAAAATGTGTTCATAAAATTATAGTTCATTTAACATAAACTACAAGCACTCCTTTATGTGTAGTTTAATGACACAAATACTCACACTTTAAGATTTTAATGATGCACTTTTATTTTTCTTTCTCCTGATTTTATTATTTTGATTATTTTTGCACAGTTTACTATAATCATGAAAGAGGCTGAAGGAATTTGCAATTCTGCTACTTCATCAAAGGGAATTAAGCAGGAACTGACTCTAGGACCTAAGTCTGCAAAAGCTGTGTATTTCTCTGTGGTACCCATGAAAGTGGGTAATATTCCCATACACATTTTGGCCTACGATAGTACATTTGGGATCAATGATGGGATTTTAAAGACTCTTCGAGTTGTTGTAAGTACAGTTTTTATAAATGATATTTTTAAAGCAGCACTGTTTGATTGCTAGCAAAATAAATAAACAATAAAACTGCTTTTGGCTATATTAAGATTTTTTTTAATTTATAATGCTCTTTGTCAGTTCTGTTATTATTAACTCTGGAGTAACCATCTTGGCCTACTTACAAATGTACATGTAAGGAGTTGAGGCTTTTCAGGGTCAGTGGCCTGGAAGGTAGCACACTTTGCTTGAAAGCAATGAAGATCAGAAGGCTAAAATTCCTACACCCCCACTAGGTACTTGGATTCATGATTCATTACTGAGTCTGACCTGGGCATGAAGGGGCATTTGTACTTTGAGGTACTAACTTTGTGAAGAGGCATTACACAGAGGTAATTTCTGCTTAATTTGGTGGTTGATTAAGTAAATGAGTCTGTGTGCAGAGACATTTTCGTTGAAGCTTAAAAGCTTCAAATAACATAAAATCTTAAATACAGAAATCTCTCTGAAATTTTACGTAAATATACAATATTTGCCCTTTCTCCTCTTTTCTACATTTTGTAAATTTTATACAAATAAATGGAAGATAATAACATTATCATGTTTGCATAGTTCTATTGCTCCTCATTTCCGCACTTGTGGGATTTGGACAGGTTCCTAACTTCAGTGACTCTTTCATCCCCACTTAATCTCTTTCAATCTGTAAATCTCTATGCATAACTCAAACTTATCCACCACTTTTACTACACCAATGATTTGCAAATGTGTTACTGATCAATTTTCCTGACTAAATCCATAATATTATATTTGCTTTTTACTTATGACTGTTTTTGTATTAATATCTTAGGTGCTAGTGTTTAAATTTGTTACAACTGCTGTTTACTTATCTGTACTGTATTAAGTTTATACCCTTATTTTTTATTTTTTGTTTTCTTTATCTCTTACTGCAGTTCCTCCTGTCTGAAAATGTGCTCTGCTCAGTATGGCTGATCTGGTCAGCAAGTTCTACTTAAAGAAATGCATAAATAAAAACACCATAGCTTTTAAACATGACCTGCATCAGAATTCTTAGGTGGAATGAGCATTAGTTTTAATAACAAAATGTCATATTAACATGTGCTGCACAACTATTTATAGTTGTTTTAGAAAACTGACTTTGAAAGAAAGAAAGAACAAATAGGGGAAGTACTCTGGGTAGATATAGGTCTTTAATAACTGCTCCACTGTCACTTTGCCTCTGTCTCCCTATAATACCCAAATGGTCAAACTAACACTTTCTGGAGAATGGACTAAGGAGTAAGGTAACAGTTCATTCCTAAGTAATTTACTACATCATTAAGTTAGACATGATCACATAGCTACACCTTTAACAGTGGCAGTCTTTTTAATGAGTATTGTAACTTAGTCACATGCAGAGTGATCACTGCACTCTATTCTGCTTCTCGCCTGCAGTCTTTTTAATGAGTCTTGTAACTTAGTCACATACGCAGCAATGACTGCACTCTATTCTGCTTCTCACCTGCAGTCTTTTTAATGAGTCTTGTAACCTAGTCACATGCACAGCGATGACTGCACTCTATTCTGCTTCTCGCCTGCAGTCTTTTTAATGAGTCTTGTAACTTAGTCACATGCAGAGCGATGACTACACTCTATTCTGCTTCCGGCTTGCAGGGCTAGTTATGTGTGCAGCCTTGTATCGTTCAAGCTTATGGTGCTTGAAAGGAAACCCACACAGAGTTCTATTGTTATAATATATTTTAAATACTGTACTGAATTTGTGGTGTTTAATGATGTAATTATGCAGCTTTAATATGAGAAAAAAATTTAAATTAAGTAAAAAGTTTTTTTACTTATTTAATTTAAAAGGTTTTCTCATATTTCAGTGTTTCTGTTACTCCCAGTTTACCACAAGTATTCCTCAATCACCCTTCTCTACTACTACTATTCTGTTATCTTTTTCTTCTGCCTAATCATTTCATTTTAATCTCTCATCATGTGTTTTCCCAAACGTCAGACTTGTACACTTTACCTGCCTAGTACTGAACTAACAGCCACAAAAAAATAAAAAAATCAAGAATTCCTAATATAGTCTTGTCAGTCTCATTGCATGTGATCTTATTTGCCTCTGAAAAATACTGCTAATCTGTCCTCCTCTATTATATGGCCTGGCCCTCCCAAATGTCTTATAATTTAGTATCATTATATTTTGCTTCCCTGTCACCCACTGCCCAAAACTTTATGAAGATGAAGTCAGTGCTGTCCGTCATGCCATCCATAATTCCTGTATGGAACCCACACATGTTAGCTTTCAGTGCTTTTTGTATTGTTACGCATTATATATTAATCCTCCTTTAATAAGTTTCTATAGTTCTGTGTGTGCCTCTTACCCTTGTCCCTGTTTTATACTCCTTCTCTTACATGACACTTCTGTTTCTGCCTCATTTTTACATTTACATTTGTCTTCTCTTCTGGTTTGCTATGCATCTTTCTCTTGTCCTTTCTTGCACCTTCACCTTTGTACTCTCTCTCTCTTACTGACTGTTCCTTTCACATTTGCCTTCTGACATTTTTCATCCTTATCTAAACATAGTTGGTTATGATATAAGGCCCCATCTGCCTGAGTTGATGGCAGCTCAGGTGGATGTAAAAGAAGCCATGGCATTTATCAAAAAGAGTAGGGGTTGTTTATTATTCAAAAAATGGTAACCATTTGAAATGTCCGGACCCGCTAGAGTGAGTCCTGAAATTAGGCCAGTAAACGGGCTTACATATACTACGTCTGAAATGCTATTTTTTTCACGATATTCCCTTTTCTCCAAGGTATGGCAATCTTTGAGTTGGTATCTATAAGTTCTGGGGGTGTGGGATGCTGGGGGGAGTGTCCCCCACAAAAAGAAGCTTTAAGGAGAAGAGCAATTTTCAAGATTTGCTGTTCTCAGAGTATTCAATTTTTTATTTTGCTTTTTGGCACTTGACATTTTGACTGCCAACATTTCAGTAGGAAACCTCAAAAATTCATAGGTACAGCTTGCATATTTACATATTTTCATATTCACAAACATATACACATTCGCATTTTTACAAAAGAACCTTCACACAGAGTTCACATTTTATTCATAGAGTCATAGCTTTATTGTTGTATACTAGGCTAATGACCACCAGGGCATTTATAAGTGTAGCTGTGCAATTCAACGCAGTTGTGTCCCTATGTACCATGGGCATTTATTAGAAGGGGGTATGTAAGGAAGATTCTAGAGGTTATGTGGGGGGTATGTTAGTTTGGGCATTACTGTGTGCCTCTCTTTATTGCAGAGATTAGGATCAAACCCAGGGTGAATTTCTGATTTCCCATCCATTGGTCAAAGTTACATTTACATAGGGTTAGGGATGGGCTCTGCTTCACATGGATGGAGAGCCTGTTCCAGAGCATGGGGATCCTCTGAGACACATATCTGTCTCACCATTATGTCTTATTTATGTCACAAGCAAAATTTAAATCCTTGGACCTAGTGGTTCTGGTGCTGTTCATTTTGTGGATGTGGAAAAAGCCCATCAGAGCTGGATCTTAGGATGCCTTGCATGCCAGGCATAGATCACCTCTCAGTAACATGTGGGAGATGGAATATAGAGATAGAGTTTTAAGGAGATCTGTAGAGGACAATGAACATCAACAAAACCATAGAGAACAATATGTTTATATCCTGGATTCTACTGGTAAGGAGCCTTATGTTCTCAATGATGGGTCTGATAAGGGCTGAACAAAGTGGCATGATGACTTCCTTGGACCTGAATTCCATGCCCTTACTTATAAGTTGGGTGACACAGAATGATTTTCTTACTACCTTGACCACATGTTGGTCAAAGGCCAGATTACTGTCTACATATGTTCCTAGTTCCTTAACTACTGGGTCAACTCTTAGTGCTGTCTTGTTAAAGGAGCAATTATCTTAGGTAGTCATTTTCCCAAAAGGCTCTATAATGCATTTCTTTGCATTTAGTTTTAGTTTGTGACTTTTTCACCAGTCATTGTTCTCTGTTAGATCCTCTTGTACATGTTGGTCAAAGGCCAGATTACTGTCTACATATGTTCCTAGTTCCCTAACTACTGGGTCAACTCTTAGTGCTGTCTTGTTAAAGGAGCAATTATCTTAGGTAGTCGTTTTCCCAAAAGGCTCTATAATGCATTTCTTTGCATTTAGTTTTAGTTTGTGACTTCTCACCAGTCATTGTTCTCTGTTAGATCCTCTTGTAAGATTTTTGTGTCATGGGGGAATCTATGATAGCTCGTAATTTGCAGTCTTTGTAAACTTGGTCAGTCAAAGGCCCTTGACATTAGCCTTTATCCCCAAGAAGTAGATGTGAAATAGGAGCAGTCCCAGCACAGAGCCCTGAAATATCCTGCTGGTGACCAGTCTCTTAGTGGAGATGTTATTGCCAATCCTGACTTTCTGGGTCCTGCCTGTGAGCCAGCTAACAATCCAGTGAGTTATATAGGGGTTTATGCCCAGTTAAGTAAGTTTGCCAACTTACCTGAGTGGGGTATTGTATCCAATGCCTTAGACATGTCCAGGTAGGTGGTATGCACCACTTTCCATTGCCTTAGTGACCTCCTCAAAGAAGTCCAGCAGTTTTATTAAATATGGTTTTCTCTTGACATGATAATTTGTTCCATGGCTTTGCATATTAAATTGCATGTTAAATTAGTCAGACTAACAGGTTTGTAGTTTCCAGGGTCGGCTGACACTCCACCTTTGTGAAGTCAGATGACCATTGCCATCCTCAATTCTTGTGGTACAAGGTCTGTTTTGAGGTTATAGTTGAAAAATGACCCAGTGCTATTTAAGAGGCATCCTGGGACACTGTCAGGCTCCATTGAGGATGTGTGTTTGGCCAAAGTAAGTGCATCCAGGTCCTGGTCTCTATTAATAATTTTGGGGGGGTATGCTTGTAGGTATTTCATGGAGGTGGGGGGGAGTGGGGGGTGATGTTTCAGATGAATTTGTCAGCTAGTGAATTTATGTTGCTCTGCTCAGTGAAGGTGGCCCCATTGATCATCAGTCGGCATACTGATGTGTGCTGCCTTTAAGGTTTCGGACATAGCTGTAACCTTGTGGTTGTCTTTAGCCTGTGAGGCTATCTTGACCTTGTAATTTGCCTTGTTGGACTAAATTAGCCCTCTCTGCTTCCTGGTTAGTTTATTTAGAGAGCCTCTGTCATTATGGGAGTTACAATTTCTTATTTTAGCCATGACTTTTTTTTTCCCTTTTGTTATACACCCTATTAAGGTTAGGATTCCACCAGTATGATTTATTTTTAGAATTGATTGTACAGGATTTCTTTAACAATTCTGCACAAGTTTTTGTGAACATGGGGTTGGGAGGGGCACTAAACTTTGATAAACTATCACTAAATAGGGTGTAGTTTGCTTTGGAATAGTTCCTAACTGTTACAGGGTTTTGTGGGGTTACAGAGTTGATTTTTAATTTATTGAATATTTTCCATTCCAAGATTTCTTCTATAACTATAATCTAATCTTCCTCACAATACCTGATAAAATCAACTTTTTGTTCAGCAATAATTCATTTGTTCAAGCAATCCAAAATGGACCAAATGATATAAACCATTTTATCCATTTTTTTCAACATAGTCCTCACTCTTCCCTCTAGAATACTCCTATAATATTATATCCATATTAATGTTTTCAATGCTATATATGTTTTAAAGATTTTTTCTGCACACAACACAATATCTTCCATATGTTCTGCACTTTCACAGTGTAATAAAGCATGACTTGAAGTCTCTTCCTGTTTGAAAAAATAATATAACCTTTCTGGTTGTACTTTATAGAGGGTCTATATTAGAACATCGAAGTTTCAAAACTTCGAATGTTCTAATATCGACCCCTATTCAGCAAAAGCTGAAAACATTGAACATACAGAACAGCAAATTTTTTCCTAGGGAAAAAAATTGCTGTTCCAAAACAATTACACACAACACAAGCACACCAAACAAACAGCAATCCACACACATACACCTAAAATCTTACACTTAACCCTACACTAAACTATACACACACCACTAACTATCCACTTACCTTAACCCAAACCCTAACACTAAGGTCTGTCACTATCGCACACTCACCTCACCCGCGCCCTAACCATAACTCACCTACCCTGCCCCAACCCTCACGTCCACACAATCGCACACTTACCTGACCTGTGCCCTAACCCTAACTCACCTAACTCACCCTAACCCTCACATCCACACAATCGCACACATACCTAACCTGCGCCCTAACTCACCTAACCCGCTCTAACCCTCACATCCACACAATCGCACATATACCTAACCCGCACCCTAACTAACCTAACCCATACTCAGTCGCACACTTGCCTGAACCCGACCCATAACTTTCCACCACAGCACTGAAAATACCGAAGCAACAGAAATGGACAACCAAATTCTTTCCCTAGGAAAAAATTTGGTTTTCTATTGCTTCGATATTTTCAACTTTGGCTGAATAAGGGTCAATATTAGAACATTAAAAGTTCTGAAACTTCGATGTTCTAATATAAACCCTTTATAGACTATACTTCCTTTAATAGTTTTTATATTGACAACTCCATAAGAAAGCATAACACATTTTAATATCCCTACATCCTAGTTTTCTCTTCCCATTTGCTCTTATCATTTCTCTCTCTAAACCATCCCATGGAATAAAAAATAACAATTTTGCATTAAACTGTCATATACACCCACTCCTATTTTTCTTTACATTATTAATATCTATTTCCCATTTAAATAGCTTTTCTTGATAACTATTTAATATTTCCAAATTTTTCCTTTTTCTTTTGCTATTTAATCATTCCCTAAAAATAACAATACTTAAAATTATTGGTTTCAGAATAACATTTCCTTTCTTATTTTGTCTTGCCATCAAACACCAATAGAAATTCAATGATCCTGCATAAACAACTGAATTAATTAGTCCTACCCTCCTTGATTTTTATCAAAAAATCCCTCTCTTAACTAGGTTCAATGTTGGCCCCAAAATTATATCACCTACTACCTACAAAACTTCTTTTTAATTATTCTCTTCTGGTACTGTATGCTTACTCACCAAATAAACCAAGTTAATCACAACAACTGAATTGATTAGTTTCTTTCTTCTTAAAAGACATGCTAAAAACTGTGCATGCATTTACAATTTCTTTTAACTCCTCAGTCAAAGTCTGCCATTGTCTGCCTATCACCTATGAGTTCCTGAAACTTATATCTCACAAGGATACCCCTTGTATATTAAACTATATACTTTAATTTTTAGTTTCTCCCCTGAACCTTTATTCTGCTCTTTACTTAGTTCCAGACCTACCATTGCAACATATTATTTAAAATAATCAACTCTTATCTCACCCATTCTCTATCATTAGTAATCACTATAATGTTGTCTGCATAAGATAAAAAAATAGGCATTTTAATCCTGCCTTGCACATAATAGGCTGCACCTACCAATCTATTACACAACCCTCCAGCATATACATTCATAAATACAGTAAACAAAATACTGCTCATTAGACAGCTTTACCTCATAAACTCACTTAGCCTACCATGCATACCGTAATTCTTCCATATTAATTTCCTTTTCCAATTCATTTTTACACAGTCAATTAATTTCCTTAACATTCTACTCCTCTGCTTGTGTGTTTTCCTTTTAAAATATGTCATAAACAAAATTCTTAGCTATTCTCGTAAGTGCTTCTTGTTTGAATAGAATTCCCCCTCCATTAGCATACATTGTTTCCATTTCTTTCTCTTATATTAACATGTTTCCTAACAATGGGCAAACCTCTTTTTTATCCTTTTAAGGAATAAACAGCTTAACTTTGTCATTACTTTTTTGTATAATTCTTTTTCTTTCTCATTTATTTTTTTACTTTCTTTTACTACATCAATTTAAAGTTTATTCATTATTTCAACATACTCTTCTTATTTACCTTTCTCTATCGTCTATCTATATTGTAATATATTTTCACATTTTCTTTTTTATACAACCCTTCAGTATGTTCAATTTTCATAATATTTTCTCATCCTATAATTTTTTTTCTAATTTTAGAATACTCTTCTCGGTAAAGTCCCCTGTTAACCATTTTATTTCTTTCCCTTTTTATAACATCTTCATTATCATCTATTAAAGATCATATTGTTTTTATGATAAAAAAATCTGCAATTTTCATACTTCCCATAATTTCTTTCATATCTTTTGGACATAAAACAATCTATTTCTGTTCTGAATATCACTTCTTACTAAGTCCAGTCTCACTTTTCTCCTAATATCAAACCATTACATTTCAAAATCTTAATATCCTGAGTTAGCTATTTTGCTTTCTTAAACCACAGCTATAATATCCTAATTATTGACATATTCACAGTAACAGACTTTTTAATCTCTTCAAACATTTTCTTCTCAGTTATATTTGTGTATGCACAAACAAGATACAATCTTAACTATTCTTTCTCTTTTCCTTATATCACAAAGTCAAACTTTATGGTATAACAACTATGTCCATTATTTTGACTTCCTCACTCTTTAACATAACTATAATTTCTGAGCACACTTGATTCCCCAAAGACCAGAATATCTTTTCCCTGTATTCCTCAAAAATTTTCTTTAACTTTTCTTCTGATACATTTTGTATCTAACAAACAAATAGTACATATGTTCATTTTTCTATATGATTCATGCCCCCTTATCTAATTTCTAATGCAGTTTCATGTACTGCTAAAACTTAAATATTATAGTGTTCATTTTTTCATCTTTTTAATTCCAAGATATATGTTTCTTTTTCTTCTTCTTACTCATCCCAGATAGACTTTACCTTTTCTGGTTTAGTCACTTGTTCTGTCTCCATATCACCCCCTTCTCACTCATCACTTCTTAGTACTTAATACTTAAGTTTTATGAATTCTTCAATATTTTTTCTGTTATAATTTCAATAGTTTATATTGTATCTTTATTCACCACTGCTTCATTTTATTCTTCAGTTCTTTTTCCCATTTCTTCTCATCTATAATATCTTTTTCAGATGGATTTTAATTTGATGATTATATTTCCTCCTCTATAGACTTTCTTTCTCTAATAAGAGGCAGTCCACCCAAAATTACCTGTATCTTTACATTTCCTGCACCTAGGTATATATGTCATACATGTATGGCCTGCTTCCCCACACTAACTATATTTTTTCTTTATATCCTCTTGCACTAAATGGTTTCCTGCACCACAATAAAACAGGATTTTTGTTGCCACAGAATCTTCCAGTTCCTCTTTTACCATTCATTTATAATATTTGAAACATACTTAATATTGCCTCAACAAAATAATGCTAACCAATATTTCTATCCCTTGGTCATACATATTTTTCATTAGAAACTTTTTAATGTCACACACATTACTAAATTAGGATAAAAAATAACTTTTCAGTTCAAGCTCTTCAATGTCAGTTTTTCTAAACTGAATTTTTTTTCTCAGTTACAGATCTACATTTTGAAAAATATAGTCTTTCCATGGAGCATTCTTTTATTTTTTCACTTCACACATAAATATTTTAATGAAATGTTTTTCAAAAATTATTTTGCAAAAATGCTTTGTTCCCAGATTATCAGTGTTCCTATATTTTGTGACTCAAACTCCAATGGCACAATTATATAGCCAAGTACATTTATATATATTTTCATTATTCTTAGCTTTAACCCTTACCACTGGTCTTTTTTTAGATGTTGTTGCCCTCTTTCCTACTTTTTTCTGCCTTAATCAGCATTTCCTGACCAAACATCAGCCTTTTTTACTGCCTTTGCAAAAGTTAGACTCCTTGTCGATTTCATTTCGATACCCTGTTGCTAGTGCTATCTTAAAGCTCATTACTCTATTAGCCAATCATTCAGTGCTTTCTCTCAGACCCACTTTACTTATTTCTTTTCTTCTCTGATTCCACAGCAATGCTATGTTCTGCATCTTCGCCAAACACTTGCTCCATTAAATTATTGCATCTTGCCACCTCTCAATTTTCCGGATCACCCTGATTTATTAGATCCACCAATACCTGTGGTGATAATCCTCCTTCTTGTACTGTTATTGCTATGATTTCCTCATGATCAACACATACAATATCCTCTAGTTTCTCCTGCTTCACTTCACCTTCAGCATTTTTCCTTTATCCTTCTCCATCTTGGCTACCTCTCCTCACCACTGCTGCATTACTCTGGTGCCATCTAGCAGTGAAAAAGAGTAGAGGTTCTTTGTTATTATTAAACACCAAGTCCAATTTACATTATTTATAATATTTACATATTTTACATTATTTACAAGTATGTGCATTTTAACATGTGCACTTTACTTTTACATTTTTAATACTTTCTAATCTCTTTTTTACATTCATTATCTCCTCCACCCCTTTTTCCACAACCAAAATTGTATCTTCTTCAATATTTCCAACAATACCCATTTTCAGTTAACTTTAATCTCATTCAATATTTCATTCCATATAGTCCATATAATATAAAACTTGCTTTTTATCAATTTTCTTAAGCTGTTTTTGTCCTTTATCACCATAATACCCATATTCTAACATATTCATATTTATTTAATTGCTTCCATAATTGTATTTTCGCATACATTTTCCCACAGTTCTTTTACCCTTTTACAATATAAAAACATGTTCTGCCCATGGCATATTAGCTTTTACAGGTACCCTTTTTATTGTTAATCTCCACACAAAAAAAATCTCAACATTCATAATAATTTTTACCACCCAAATCTCACTTTTATGACTTTCCATTTCTTATTCTATAAATCTTTCAGTGGATGAATACAATAATATTTATTCATTATATTTGCATACCATTCTTTCTTGTTTTTTTTTCTTTATTATTTACATTTATTTTCCATAACAAGATTTTGTCTTGATACTTTTCATTTCATCATTCAAATATCCATTCCATCTTTTTGGTTATACATATCCTTTCCCATATTTCCTTATACTTTTCTTTCATTATTACACTTGTTAAATATCTATTACTTTCTTTTAGTCATATTAGTACTGTATAAAAATTCAGTGATGCTGCACATACAACTGGATTAACTAAACCTAACCCAGCTGTTCTTCCTTGACTTATAACACCCCTCTTTTCACTGGGTTTTATCTTGACCCTCATACAAATGAGAACGCATTTGACATTAATTATTTTTATACTTTGCAGGCATCATAAACATACTTGCTAAATATATGCAATTTTGTTAATAAGACCAGATTAATTAAATTTACTTTTTTCTTATACATCCACATATATGTCGTCCAAAATATATTTCTTACATTTTGTAATGCATTATTCCATTGTTGCATTCTATATAAGTCAATCTCGGGTTTTATGCCCAAAATTTATTTATTTGTTTTATTTATTTATTTGTTTATTTGCTTTTGTTGACTGGGCAAGTCCACTGGACTGAAATGAGCCAATTTTCAGTGGAGGCCCAGGGAGAAAAGCTTTATAACAAAATACAAGATAATAAAAATTTGTTAAAAAAAGAGTTTCCAAAGTATATCTGAGTTACAAAAATTGTATCAGTCAGGAGAACCACTTGGAGCATTGTACAATTATATGGCTAGAAGTTATGAAATAAATTTTGATTCATGGCAAAGGTATCCAATATATAAAGAGTAAGCCAGATAAGCCATACACATATACAATTATATAGTACATTTTAAACAGATAGACTATGCAGAATAGCTTATATAGTATGCATAAAAAAGTATGGGTAACTACACTATTATTCATGTACCTTGTGAAGCAAAATAGAGTAAAAGAAGATTTTTCAAGCGTGACACTTAACAAGGGAGAAAATGATGAGTATAGGGTTAGAAGAGGTCAATTAGGAAATCAGGTTATTGAGGAATTGGAGATGGTACATAGACAGAGGCAGTAAAAAGAGGGATATTGATGTAATATCTCTTTTGCTAAAGGAGCACTATTTATGGTCGTGAGAAGAGGTGGAAGAGCATTGCAAAGTTTGGCTACAATGAAAGAGAAGAGATACTGACCTGCATGGAGTTTTGGTCTATTTACTTGGATAAGAGAATGATATTCAGATCGGAGATGCCACTTTGGTTGCTAGAAAGTTAGAAGGGAGGTGAGAGTGATGAGAAGAATATTTTGCACGTCACAAACTTAGCAATTTTGTTATAGCAGGAGTACATCTTAGTTTTTAAGCAGGACTAGATGTTTATAAGAATGGGGGCACCATAGAGAAGAGATGGTAAGAGAAAGGTTCAGGCAAGTGTTTTTCCTAGTAGAGTAGTTTAAGAAGTGTTTATGGGTACCAAGTTTTTGGTGTGTTTTTTTAATGTTGTTGTGGATGTGTTGGTCGAATGTTAAGTTATCATCTACAGTATTGCTGAGTAACTTGGTATGGGGGACTATCTCTATGGTAGTTTTGTTAGATGAGTAGATGATAAAATTTGATTTAAGAGTGGTGTTTTTTGGGTGTAAAGATCAGGAGTTTGGTTTTGTTGTGGTTAAGGACAAGGTGGCTATTGGTCATCCAAGATTCAGTAGTGGTGAAAGCATTCTGGGTCATAGTCAGAAGTGTTGTTTCTTAGGTGCTGGAGCAGATAATAGTAGCATCATCCATTACTTCTTTGTTAAACTGAATACCTTCTGTTTTATCTATTGTTTTTATGCCTTTACTCTTCTCCTTATTCACACACATACCATTTGCCTATAAATATTAAGTTGCTTAATCCCTTTTTCCATCTTTTCTTTATTTGTAGTTAATAAAACGAAATCATCTGCATAGGCAAATATCAATGGTAATTGAATTCCTTCGCTAGACCCATATCCTGCTACTCTTAAGACTGCATTTATTTTACTAACAACTGCATTAATTACCAATGGAAATAAAATATTACTTGCTAGGCATCCCTGCTTTATACCACCCTGTATATCTATTTCTTGACTTAGCCATCCATTCACCACTATTTTCACTTTATTTTCATACACTGAAACAAATATTTTTTCTTATTTTATCGCTTATATTATGATGTTTCAATATATCCCATAAAGTTTCATGGTCTATCTTATCAAATGCCTTACTGAAATCATCTGCCATAATTTTGACTTCAGACTTCCTATTTATTACAGCATCTACAATTTCTCTCATTATCATCAACATTGCTTGACTTCCTTTCCCCTTTCTCGAAATATCACTTTTTCAAGTAATTTATTTACTTTATTTTCTAATTTTTTCTCTATTATTTTTTTAAATATTTTATGATCTGTGTTATTTAACACTATCAGTCTCCAGTTCCTTATATCTTCCCTTTCTCCTCTCTTCCATATAAATTTCAGTGCACCAACACATATTTCTTTTTTCTCTTACACCTGTCTCTAACTATTCATTTAATGCTTCCAAAGATACTTCTTCTTCCGGTAGTCTCCAATATCTATATACATATAATATTCAATCCCGTCCAAGCCTGTAGCTGATTCTTTGTTTTCTTCCTTTAACAAATCCTTCATTTCTTCAGTAGTTATTTTTCTTCCTAACACTTCATTATCATTCTTAGTTAATTTTTAACTACCTACTTTTGTTTTTCTTCTATTATATTTTTTTAAATGTCATTTCTGTATACTATTTTATTACATCCATTATTTCTTGTTGTGTTTTGACATTTTTTTAATTTCTCATTTCTTAATTCTCTTATTATTTTTCCTCCAATTTGCTTTTACTATCTTATTTAAATATGGTGCAGCCTCTTCTTTTTCCCTTGTAAAAAATACCTTTGTTTAAACATTTTTTTTTTTAATTTTCTCTTGATTCATTTCATATGTCATCCTCTCTCTTTCAAAAAACTCTCTTATTTCTGATTACGTCTTAAACACTTAACTGATTTCTTTATATTTTTGTATCTCTTCTTTTCTTTTTATACCTTGCCATTCCAAAAAAGGTTTTCTGTATTTTTCTTTGAATATTATCCACTGACATGTCCAGTCTTTATAAAATACCCTCATACCTACATGATCATTCCATAACTGATTAACACTTCCTCTTCCTTCATCACTTAATTCTTCATCATGTCATCTTTTAATACACTTACCTATCTTTATATATCCCTCCTTTTCTAGGATCTCTATCCAGATTGCTAAATTATCTGAAATTCCTGTCATTTACATCTCTTCTTATGTAACTTTTAAACTTAACCAAAACTATAAAATAATGTATCTCTGTTTTTATGTTATTCCTTTTATATGTTCACTGTATATATATATATATATATATATATATATATATATATATATATATATATATATATATATATGTGTGTGTGTGTGTGTGTGTGTGTGTGTGTGTGTGTGTGTGTATATATATATATATATATATATATATGCACACACACATATATATGTATATATATATATATATATATATATATATATATATATATATACACACACACACACACACACATACATATATATATATATATATATATATATATATATATATATATACACATACATGTATTCCACTTTTATTATCGCTATTATCTTAACCTCATTTCCATCTTTTCTACTTCTTCTTAAGCCACAATTAAAGTCCCCCACTAATATTATCTCCATGTTCACACTAAGATAATTTAGAATTTTTTTAAACATAACCTATTTCTTTTTTATGATTTATGCATATAATGACATAATTGTGTATACCTGCCTTTTCACCTTACATCTATCACTGTTATTTTATCCAACATTACTAGAGTATAGTCCAAAATTCTTATTGACTGTCAACACAATATATCTAACCCTGAATATGTTTCCTTTCCCATACACCAGATAATCTCACCTGCCAATAATCTTTCTGCTTGTAATCTCTCCACTTTTGTTAAAATCCTTCTATCCTCCAATATGATATCTATGTCAAGCAGTGAACATCATTCCAAAACACCTAGCCTTCTTTTGATATTATTTATACTATTGACATTTATAATTAAAGTTATCAACATCTTTCATTATTTATTTCATTTCTTCTACCCTTTACTATTTTTCTTTTCTCCCTTATCTATGCTCTTAAATTTTTGTTTTCTATTTATTACCATTTTCCCAACAGAATTTTTCATTCCTTCCCCTAGTCACACTCCAGTTCATGTCTTCTTCTTCACTTGACTGTACTATTTCTCTTTCCCTTTCTTTTTGTTCCCTTTCATGTATTACCTTTTCTTCATCTTTATTTTTCTCTACACTATTTTGTTCTTCCTGCTCTTTTATTTGGTTTACTTCTATATATTTTTTTCTTGTTCATTCCTTTGCTCTTGTTTATATCTATCTCCTTTTTCTCTTTATTTTTTTATATTTTTTCATTACAGTCCATCCATAAATGCCCCATTTATTTGCATTTTCTACATTTCATTTCACATTTTTTCTCTTCATGTCCTTCTTTACCAGAAACATTTTTTTTATCATAATTGTTAATTAAATGATCATTTTTACCACAAAAGTAACATGTCGTCAGTTGTCCCCAATAATCCACAGTGCCCCTATTTCCATCAACATTTATCATACTTTTAATATGTTTAATTGTTTTTATTTTTCATTTTCAGTATAACCCCACATTCCCAACCCCCAGTCCATACACCTCTATTATCATACATTTTTGTAATGTCCATAACATATTTACATACAGTCTTTAAAAAGTCTTTTAATGCTTCTTTTTCTAGTACAGTTTGAAGCTGCAGATAAATTCTGTTTTTTTTTGTCTTTCTTTTAAATGCGTGTATCACATATGAATTCCAGGGACTGCAATTATTTATTTCATATTGCTCCAAGAATTTTTCCATCCACTGTCCTTACTCAAAAAGAATGTCACAAAATGTGTCATTATTAATATGTATAAATGCTCAAACCTCCTTAGATGATTTTCCCAATTATAAAATAATATTATGAGCCACAAACACAACAAGAAGAAGAATGAATGACTCACTCAAGAATAAAGTTATAGTCCAAAAAATCATATGAGTGACTCAAAACAATGGAGAGGCTGCTTTAAGCAAATCTACTAAAAATATTGCATAAGAACAACCATTGTTTATTATACACATTAGTGCTTTCACAGTTAAAACACTGCTCCTTTAAAAATAAAAAGTCTCTGAAACATATGTTATGTTATATTAAAGGTAGGTCCCACCATCAATCATTGGATAACTCTTTTGGTATGTTACCATGTTTAAAGTGCAATTTTTATAGTTTTATTGACCCATCTGTATCTTTTAAACATCCAGATACTGGAAGAATTTTAACTTTTAAAGTTAGTGCTAACTGTGATTTGTCTGATGTGGTTTATTTAGCTATTTGTTGGAAATGTTTAGCATTTTATGTAGTAAAAACCAACAGACGTCTTAAGGAGAGAATAAGGGAGCATATACATAACATTAAAAATGGATGTGTCACCAATGCTTTGGCTAAGCATTTAGCTACACATAATATAACACATGGTTTTAAGTTTTTCGTGATCGAGAAAGTGATGCTTAATGAAGGAGGTGGTGATATTGACAATAGTACTGAAGCATCTGAAGTCAGATGGATAATCAGATTAAGGGCAGATTCTGGAAAGGGCCTCAATGATAAAGTACCATTAAAACCCCTTCTTAAAATAAGGCCTTTATTTAAATGATTTTATTGATGTTTAAGTTAAATTTTGAATATATAGTCAGGTTTTAGTATATTTAACACTGTGATATCTCTTTAAGCTATTGGTTTTCTTTATACTGTTTTCTCTTTATTGTTAATACTTTGTAATATATGATTGGTTGCTTGGTTTTGATTGTTTTAAATCACGGATCTGATTATCTTGATTTTGTAATGTCTGATGAAGCAGTGGCTTAACTGTGAATGTGCTAGCGTGTTTAATGAACAATAGTTGTTTTTATACATTATTTGTAGTGGATTTGCTGAAAGCAGCCTATCCATTGGTTTTGACTCACTCATATGCTTTTTTTTTTTTTTGAAGTAATAATCTGAAGTTGCTAATCTTCTTCCTTTTCATCACTGATGGGTTCGGAACCAAGTCGGCCTAATACCAAGCTCGTGTACACCAAAAATTCTCGAGCTAAGCTGCTACCCACAATGTCCTTCTCCCAGTTACCTCAGATCTCATTTGCCATGCAGCCATATAGCAGTGTTTCACCGAGCTCTCCAGCTAAGTGTTGTATTTTTTCAAAATTTACTGTATTTTGTAAGTTTTTTCTCCTAAAACTCTTTTATATCTTGCTTTCTTTAACCAGCGCTACCCATGGGTATTCTCCTCTTACCATTGTTGGTAAACCCCCTTCTTCATGGTATTCTTAATACCATTGTTGGTATTTGCTCTTCCCCTTCTTTTCTCTTTCTCTAATTTTTTTGGATTGTTGGATTGATATACTGGATATGTCTGAAAAGAAAGGGACTTCGGGGTTTAAGCATTGCACTTCCTGCAATGGTAAACTTCCCAGTTGCAACTTGCATGATGATTGTGTCTATTGTCTATGGGTTTCCCACTTATCTGTGAAGCCTCCTTGTCAGATTTGTGTCAGTTTCAGTCAGCAGATGCTGAATGAAAGAAAAAATAAACTTATTTTGAAAGGCCCATTTTCTTCACCTTTTTCTGAGGCTCTTTCTGCATTGGAGGTCTCAACTCCTTCATTGAAGGACAAAAAACGTCCTCATTCTGACCCCTCATCACCGGCTGGTTATAAGGGCAAGCATCATAAGCATAAGGCCCACAAGTCTTCAACGGAGCACAAGACCCTCTCCTCGGCTCAGACCACCTTGGTTCTGAGTTCAGCTCCAGTGGTCTCTGCAGTTATTTCTATGACTTCCATGTCGGTGCCACCTTCAGCACCAACTGCTACGGTTCCAAGTGTGATTTCAGCTCCAGCCTTATTGCCTGCTATTACCTTGGCACCGACATTGCCCATCTCTGTTCCAAGGTCGCTACCGTCTACTTCTTCAGAGCTGATAATAACTTCCACTCCAGCTATTCCCTCGGCTCCAAGCCCTTTCTTGGCACCGATAGTCCCCCTTTTGCCTGTCTCAAAACTAGAGTCCTCATTGCCGACTTTTCCTACACTACAGACCCAGTACTCCCCGTCTTTGGATCCGTTTTCAGGACAAGCCTTTAGCCCTTTTTTGGACAGACCTGACTCCCCCTCAGGAGTGTTGGTAAGGTCCACCAGGAGTCTATCATAATTGGATGTGGTGCACCTGTTCAATCAGCTGTTGACAGTCAGAGGGATTACAAATTTTCCTAAAACCCATCCCACTACGGGTTTTGGGTCCATTGCCACCTCAACCCCCACTTATTCTCTTCCCTTGGACCCTTCGGTTCCGAGGCTCATAGCTCCAATGTCTTTGGGGGGAATCCTTTCCTCTGCACCGACAGTGACTTTCTCTGAGGCTGTGAGGATCTGAGGCCCCTTTGGCTTCGGAACTACCCCTTCCTCAATCTCATGCTTAGGGGGTGGAACCCCTGGCTCCAGGTATGGTTCCAGGGTTTTTCTCAGTTTCATCTTTGGATCCAAGGGTGACACCCACCCCACTTTTGCTTGAGGCTCCATCCTTGGCAGCAGGCTGTGTGGAGCGGGGTGTAACCCCGGTTCCGAGATTGTCTTCCTTGGTTCTGGGCTCCCATTCCTCTTCAGGTGGACTGCCTTCCAGGTGATGGCGAGGGTGGTTGCTTCGGGAAGTGCTCCTCCTACGTTGGACCTTCACCCTACTCCCTCTGAGCTACAGCTATCACAGGTCACCTCCCCAGGACACCGAGAGTGCAAGCTTCAGGAAACCCCTGTACAATGTAACCTCCCTCCTGAGTCCTCTTCAGACGCTCCCACTGAAGAACCCCCTCTAAATCAGATGTGTAAGAGGAAATACATGGATTCCCTGGACGAGTCCTTCACTGAGGATATAGATTGCGATGATGGGAAGGGTCTCCACAGTCACCCCCTGATGATGTCTCCTATGAAGACATCCTGGAAATTTTGAGGTAGAGGGGTGACTGGAAGCACTTCAACCCTTTCTTGGAGGAGTCCATATTCCTGCAGGCCTTCGGCTCTTGGCCCTCTACTTCTTGGGTGAACCCACTTGCCAATGAGTTAGTCCAGCTCATCGTGCAGTGGGCATGGAAGAACCCTGATATCATTGAGGCCATTCCCCAGAGACCAGTCAAGATACTTTCCTCACCAGAGGAACAGCTCCACTGGTCTAGAGGTTTAACAGTAGATGCTATGGTGGTGGCGACCACCACAAAAAAGGACCTTATGGAGGAAAGCCCAACTGTCCATCCACCCAAAGAGAGTCCCAGGTGGTGGACAGATTAGAGAAGTGAGTCTTTGCCTCAGCAACCTTAGCTGTTAGGTTTCTGAATTATTTGGCACATTTTACCAGGCTCCAAAGGGATCTCATTTCTGAACTCTCTGGAACCCTCGCGGGTCAAGTCTCTGATGGGGCACGCAATAAAGTTGTTTCTCAGCTTGCTACGCTAGAGTCAATCTCAAACTCAACCATGAGGTTGCTGTCCCATGCAACCGAATGGGTGGCTAGAGCTGTGGGCGCAGGTGTAGTTATGAGGCGTCACGTCTGAATGTACATTTGTGACCTCGCGGACTCCTTCAAGTCTTCCTTCTTGAATGCCCGTATCGAATCATCCGCTTTGTTTGGTTCTAAAGTGAAGGACACATTAGCCAGGTGCGAGCAGGACGGAAAAGCCTTGTATGCCATTGGCCTACATTTTTCCAAATCTCAGCGCTCTTTCTCCAGGAACCAGAGGAGTGGAAAGATATGGTACAAAAAATCTCAAGGCCCTTTCCGTAGTGCACGTGGCGAGGACTCCCCGAGGCAGATGGGGTTCCAATAATGGACGATGCCCCTTTATGGACAGAGGGGGTCCCCTAAACCATGACTCCAGGGATTCTTTCTCTGGACGACTTTATCAGCACTCCTGAAGCACTGCCTGATTGCTTTTCTCTGGAAGCAATCGGGGCTCGGTTTTCTCTGCACCAACCTGCCTGGCACTCTATTACAAACAATCAGTTGGTGCAGAGAATAATTTTCAGAGGTTATTACATCCCGCTAATCTCTTACCCAAAACCCCCAAAATGCCTTCCTGATGTTCCACCCAGTCAAAGGGAAGAAGTAGCTTCAGAAATAAGAGTGCTGTGTCAAAAATGAGTCATCCAACAAGTCTCCCCAGACCAGTGTGGATCCGGGTTTTACTCAAGATTCTTTTTGGTGCCAAAAAAGACCGGGGACTGGAGACCCATCTTGGATCTCAGCCAACTAAACAAATCAGTGGTTCAGACCAAATTCTGCATGGTCACGATACAATCCATTCTCCCATTTCTTCGGGAGGGTGTGTGGATGTGCTCAATAGACCTCTGGGATGCGTATTACCACATCAAAATGGACAAGCACTCCAGGTGTCTCCTTCACTTCCGGCTGGGAGACAGTCATTACCAATTCAGAGCCCTGCCATTTGGTCTCTTGACATCCCCCAGAATGTTCATGAAATGCCTAGCAGTGGTAACAGCTCATCTGAGACTTCAGGGATTCCAGATGTTTCCATATCTAGATGATTGGCTCCTCTGTGCCCTACCAAGTGCCTACTGGGCATGGCCCTCCACTACAGTCTAGCACTGGTGTAGTTTCTAGGCATCACAATACACTAGAAAAAATCCAACCTTCATCCTACCCAACAATTGGAATTTATAGGAGCAGGATTCAATACTCAAACAAGCCAAGTCTCTCTCCCTCCTCACAGACTTCAGAGGTTAAGATTACAAGTACAAGTGATACTCTGTCGAGGGAAGGTGCCTGCAAGGGAAGTTCTACAGGCTCTGTGGTCTATGGTGGCAGCCATCCCGATTGTCCCCCTGGCAAGATTGCATATGAGACTGTTACAATGGCTCCTTTTGTCCCAGTGGGTATTCAGTCTCCATCCTCTAAACTCACAGATACTCATCACCAATTCCTGCAAGCAAGATCTTCTCTGGTGGATGAGAGCAGATGAAAACCTTTGGCGCCAACCCTTCTAGACTCCTCAACCACCACCATGGTGACCACGGTCACTTCCCTGATAGGGTGGGGGGGCCATTTCCAGGGAAAGACAGTCCAAGGCACGTGGTCCAGCTTGGAGGTCAATTTGCATATCAACGTCCTGGAGTTAAGAACAGTGTTGTTACCATTGCAGGCACTTCATCCGCTCCTTCCGTCGGGAAGGATTGCAATCCAGTCAGACAATATATCTGTTGTCTGGTACATAAACAAACAGGAAGAGACCAAATCCTACCCCCTATGTCGCGAGGCCATAAGAATTTGGCACTGGGCGATAGCTTCCAACTGCTTTCTGATTGCAACACATATCCCGAGGAGCTCCAACGTGATTGCGGACAGGCTGAGCAGATGCAAATAATGTGGGAAGAAATAGCCAGGGAATTGTTATGGCTAGACTTGTATAGGCCCTAGGGCTGATAGCCTAGTACCAACCTATGAACCTATCTACATGAATGATCTCTCAACCCGAATGTGACGGCAGACATTTTCAACCATTGGGGCCAGCCCTGCTGCGATCTTTTTGCTTCCCCCTCAAACAAAAAATGCAGCAGCTACTTTGCCCTCTTTCCCCCAGACAGGGAATCACAGAGAGATGCTTTGACTCACGATTGGCCCACAGGTCTCCTCTATGCTTATCCTCCAATACCTTTGATATCCCAATTTCTAAAGAAGGCAATTCTGTTGCGATGCAGAGTGGTCCTCATTGCCCCTTTCTGGTCTCAACAAGTGTGGTTTCCCTTCCTCTAGCCTCACCTATTACAACCTCCTTGGATCCTGGACACTTGTCAGGACCTAATTTCTCACCCACAAGGGTTGACTCCCCCAAATCTGTCCACTCTCAAGCTGACAGCTTGGTTTCTCCACTTCCATTGGTCACCAGGCAGGAAAACCTCTCCTCACTTGTTTGCGATATTATTCTGGCCTCCCATAAACCATCCACTAGAAAACTCTACAGGTACAAATGGAAGAGATTCACTATCTGGTCTGATAATCAGATGCTTGATCCTTTTTCAACTTCTACAGTTGCTATACTTCAGTATCTTTCTGAGTTGTTTGACAATGGAGCATCAGCTTCTACTACTCGAGTCCATTTAGCAGCTATTTCCAATTTCCATAATGGCTCGGATGGCATTCCTCTTATCTCCACCCGCCTTTGCATGATCTTTCTCAAGGGAGTTTTGCACAACAGACCTCCTATCAGGCAACCTGTAGAGACATGGAATCTCTCTCTGGTTCTACAGTATCTCTCTCTATACCCCCCTATGAGCCTGCTGTGACATGTGATCTTAAATTCCTGTCATGGAAATCTTTGTTTTTAGTAGCGATCACATCAGCCAGATGGATATCTGAGTTACAAGCCTTATGCATCAAGAGCCCGTATCTTAATCTTCAATAAAGACAGAGTATCTCTTCTTACTAACCCATCCTTTCTTCCCAATGTGGTGTCCGACTTCTCTATTAACCAGCCCATTGAGCTCCCTGTCTTTTTCCCATATTATTCAAAAAAGGGAGAATACTGTCTACATTCATCGGATGTACATAAACAACTTGCTTTTACTTGGACAGGACTAAGTCCTTTCACAAGTCGGACCAACTTTTCATTTCCTTTTCTGGCCCAAGAATGGGATGTGCTGTATCAAAAGTTAATTTATCAAAATGGCTCAGAGATTGTATTACTTTTTCATACTCCCTAGTGAATGAATCTAAAGGGTCTATATTAGAACACCGAACATTAGAAATGTCGAGTATTCTAATATCGACCCATTTTCAGCTGAAAATATCGAAGTAACAGGAAACCGAATTTTGGTTGTCCATTTCTGTTGCTTCGGTATTTTCAGCGCTCTGGTGGAAAGTTATGGGTCAGGTTCAGGTAAGTGTGCGATTGTGTGGACGTGTGGGTTAGGGCGGGTTAGGTGAGTTAGGGTTAGAGCGCGGGTCAGGTATGTGTGCGATTGTGTGGATGTGTGGGTTAGGGCGGGTTAGGTGAGTTAGGGTTAGGGCATGGGTGAGGTGACTGTGTGATAGTGGCAGACCTTAGGGTTAGGGTTTGGGTTAAAGTAAGTGGATAGTAAGTGGTGTTTGTATAGTTTAGTGTAGGGTTAGGTGTTAGAGTTTAGGTGAATGTGTGTGGATTGCTGTTTGTTTGGCGTGCTTGTGTTGTGTGTATGTGTTTTGGAACAGCAAATTTTTCCCTAGGAAAATATTTGCTGTTCCAAATGTTCGATGTTTTTTTTTTCAATTGCTAGGGTTCGATATTAGAATACTTGACATTTTAAATGTTCGGTGTTCTAATATAGACCCAATCTAAACCTATTCAAATCAAAGCCCATTCAACGAGAGCCATCGCAACTTCAGTTCCTTTTCGCTCCAGGGCTTTCATGGATGACATTTGTGCAGCAGCCATTTGGGCTACACCCCATACTTTCATCAAGCATTACAAATTGGATTTGGTCTCCAGGGGGAGAGTTGCCTTCAGTTCAATGGTTCTCAGAAATGTTCTTCCATAAGGGCCACCCAGGTTCTCCAAGTAGCTTGGGATTCTGTCCCATCAATGATGAATAGGTGGAAGATTAACAACTTCAGATAAAGAATCTTACCATAACGTTCCATCTGAGTTGTTGATCTTCTTCCAGTCATCACTCCCTCCCACCGCCCCCCACCAAAGGCTCCTGCTGGATCTTCTGGGTCCTTGTGGTGTTTTCTGGGTTTCTGCGCAGAAATGACCTCTGTTTTCTTTTTGTTTTCTTCTATATGTTGCATGCAAACTTGATCTGAGGTAACTAGGAGAAGGGCATTGTTGGTAGCAGCTTAGCTGAAGAGTGTTTGGTGTACACGAGCTTGGTATTAGGCCGACTCGGTTCCAAGGGCTTGGAACCGAACCCATCAGTGATAATTGGAAGAAGATCAACAACTCAGATGGAACGTTATGGTAAGACATAACTTCTTTTTATCCCCCGTGTCATACATCTCAAATTCTTTCTCTTCATTACTGCTTATTCTTATTAAAAATGTCTTCCTTGTCACATCTATGTTCTCTTCTCTTCTTTCTCCTTCTTTCACTGTCTGTGCATGCAACCTCTTCTTCTCTCTTCTAATTTCTTCCAACTGTTCATCTTGTATTCTGTCCATAATTTCCCCCTACAATACAGTTGTCTCACTTTCTGGTTCACCTTGATCTATGTATTCATTTAAATTTACATCCTCCAAGCCTCCTGATTGGAAGGTTGTAATAATACATCCTGACTGCATCTCTCTTTCCTCTGCAAGCATCTCTTGCAGGAACAAGATTTCCAAATCTTGTAATGACTTGACTGCCCTCACAGCATTATCCTAACTTGTTTCTCCCTTCTCACACTGCCTCACCACTCCTTTGCATGCCTCTTCTCCTGCCACCACCACTTTTTGCAAAGGATCTGCTTCCTTTGCATTTGAATTTACTTTTGGCATATCTTGGTCATCTATGCTTCCAACTGTCTCTTTTGTAGTCTCCATGCTCACCATACTCCTTCCTGCTTCCCCAATCCACCTCCATACCTGGACCAAAAGCAGGAAGTCCAACAACAGTTCCATTCGCAAAAGAGTAGAGGAAGTTCTTAAGTGCGCCAGCCAAATTTCCCCTAGTTAGTATGAATACCATCTTGGGTCTCCCACAAAACTAACTGGGTCAAAGTGAAACTACCTAACTAAATAAACAACTAACTAAATAAATTTGTTCTCTTCTATCATTTAAATCTCTTTATTGTCGGAGTGGAAATTTAGGACAATCTCCAAAACTTAACTTTTAGACCCTCTTACGATCTTATTGTGTATACAGTTTCTTCAGCCACCCACAATACTCTCAAATAATGTTTTCTCACCCTGTCAGCAAACACATCTTGTCACACAGTTTCCATATAGGAAGTCCATTTCTCCTTCGGGTACACCCTGGCTGGATGATATTTTTTTTGCTATGAGATGGTGATGAGGGAGAGCTAAGTACATTTGTCAATTATTTAAGGACCACCACTGGGTTTTTAGATTTTGATGTGAATAGCTTGAGAAATCAAGACAGATTTCTTGGATGTTACAATTTTGAAAAAAGCAGATGGATTGATTGAAACTCAGACCTTTAGAAAGGAATGTTGGAAGAATAACTTTTTACATTGTTCAGATATGCACCCACGACATATATTTCCACAAGTCATTAAGGACAAATTTTTCAACAATCCAGGCTCAATACGGAGGATAATAGATATGAAAAGAAAGTGATGGATAGTAAAGATGAGGTAAGAGAAAGGCGATATAAAGAGAAAGAAGTCAATGATATTGCACTAGAAATACAACAACAGAGGAAAATGAAAGGCAAACCATATTTCTGTAGGAAATGTGAGAACGGCAATGGACATATAAGAAGTGAAGAACAACCAGTTATGAGATGCATGCTTACTTATAGTCAGGATGTGAAGCAAATATGAGGTATCATGAGAAAAAACTGGCATATGTTGATGGCTGATGAGTCTATTAGGCGGATAGTATGAGATACACCAAGGTTCTGTTATAAAAACAGGATTAACCTGAAACAGTTGCTATATAAAGATAGATTTGTACATGCAGGGAACATACAAATACAGAGACATGGTACTTTCAGATGTGGCCATTGTACAGCTTGTCCCTATATTTTACAGGGCAGATGCTTTGAGCATCCAATAACACATAGATCTTATGGTCTGAGGGCATATGCTGAGTGTGAGACTAAAAACATTGAATATGTAGTGACCTGTACACAATGTACAAGTTTCTATGTTGGCAAGACGAATTGTCATCTTAGAGTTAGAATGCAAGCACATCTAAGGGACATATAAAATAAAAACTCTACCAAGCAAACCTATAATATCAAATAACAACCACTCTTTTCAGTTTATGGCCATACAAATAATACATCCTAGTTCAAGAAGAGGTAATCTAAAGGAATTAACTGAATATGAGGAAACTAAATGGATAGCTGATCTAAGAGCAGACAAGGAACTGGGCCCGAATGAACTGCTTCCACTGAAGCTGATTTTAAAAAGGGATCATCTCAGGAGATGATTTTGAGTGGGCCCTCCCCCTATATAGTAACAGCTATGATTGGACAATGATAGATCTGAAGAAGGCCAGGGCTGAAAGTGCTTATAAGTTCATAGTTCATAGGTATGTACTAGGCTATCGGTGCTAGGGTGTATATAAGCCTATCCAAACAAGGTTCCCTGACTTTTGCCACCCAAGAAAATTGTTTTACTGTGCCCTGTAGAGCAGAGCCACAGTAGTGATCCCTGGGGTGAATTTCCTGTTTCCCTTCCAATCGTCAAGATTTCTTTTAAAGAGAGCTAATGAGGAGCTTTGCTTGACATGAATGGGTAGCCTGTCCCTCCAGCATGCTCTGTTTATTGTGGTGACAAGGTTTAGGTCCCTGGAGTGTGGCTTGGAAGGATTGGGATTTCTTTATGTGTAGCATGTCCATCAGATACGGCTTTGTATGTCAGGTAGAGGTCACCTCTGAGTATGCGATGGAGTAGAGCTGGTATTTTTTGAGACGGTCTTTGTATGGCAGCTGTTTGAGGCCAGTAATCCTCCTGGTGAGGTATTTCTGTGGCCTTTCCAGTTGTTGCAGATGTCTTGCGAGGTACATGCCAAATAGGGCATTGTACTCTATAATGTATCTGATGAGGGATGAGTAGAGAGGAACAATGGCCTCTCTTTTTCTGGAGGAGAACTCCTTTTTGATGAGATGTGCCACATAGAAGGATTTCCTAACAACTGTGACAACATGATTATCAAAGGAGAGACTACTGTCCACCTATGCCCTGAGGTCTCTTATCACACTTTCTGTGTTTAGTAGGCTACCGCCTATGTGGTAGTTTATGGGTATGGTGTTTTTACAAAGGGAATGACAATGCACTTTTCAGCGTTGAGCTTCAGGCATTGACTCTGACATCAAGCATCAGTCTCGGTGGAGCCTCTTTGTAGGATGTCCATATCCTTATCTTGCTTTTAACTCGTTTTATCATTTTAATAAAAGCTTCCGTTGTGGTATCACTTTACCGTTTGTTTGTTTTTTTTTTGGTATTTTACTTGTTTTGGAAAGTGGTTTTGCTGGTTTAACTTGGATATTGTACTATCATTTCCTGTTATCCTAGGGTTTTATTGCCAATTCTTATTATTCTAGTTATTTATTCAAGAAATCTCTTAGAGCAGTTTTGTTTCAAAAAATGCTCATTTTATCATTCCTGTAGATATTAATGCAAAAATATTTGCTTCTTTCAAAGTTGATTTGTAGTTTAGAACAACAGAGTACACATCCTTTATATCATACTAACACTTATTACAGTGTATATATATTGCATTAGTAAGGTTTTAGAATAGTTTGTTTAATCTTTGTTTTTTTTTTCAGAAATACAGAATTATATATAATTTGGTATACCTTTTTAATTTTATTTGCTGTTTAATTTTACTTCATTTTATGTGTTTTGAACTTTATTGCTACTTTTTAAATTGCTTTAGTTTTGGAAAAAAAATGAATTTCATGTGAATATAAATTTACTCCTCCATCTCCTTCTTCCAACTCCATATTTTATCTTTTTATCTCTCTCTCTCTCTCTCTCTCTCTGTTTAACCCCCTGCATTCCTTATTTGATCTTCCTTTTTGTACGGCTTGACCCTTCTTTCCTTTTATTGCACTGCCTAGCTTAATCAACCTGTTGTCCAGGTGGTCATTATTTATTTTTCTATGTAGTTTACATGGCTACTCCATTATACTCATCCCTTCCTCCACTCTGACCTCACCCTGTTCAAGATCCATCACCTATCCATTGTCAATATTGTTGGCATAGGCTTTTGTTTTCCTTACTCTCACTACTTCAGTATTCCAGTTGCTGTTGTACCCTTCCCAATAAACATCTACCTCACTCTTTATAACCCCAACAGTTATCTCCAGACATACCCGGTGTTCTGCAAAACATGTGCACTCTTTCTATCTCATAAAGCCATCACAAATTCTAGCTATTCACAAGTTCAACACCTTCCCAGTCTGTCTCTCATCTCACCTTCTTAGCTTCATCATTGATGTTTTCTTATCTGGCTGTTTCACTTATTTATACCCAAGATTCCATTTTCTCATTTGACCAGTCTTGTGATATCTACTGCCTGCTATATAAGCCACGGTGGTACGGCGGTAGGGTTGTTACCTCACAGCAAGAGGTTCTCCCATTCGATTTTCAGCTTGGCTTGGGAGTGCCTTCTGTGTGGAGTCTGCATGTCCTTCCCACAGTTGGGTAGCATTCGAAAGACATGCGTGTGTAAATGGGCATGCCTTCATTGAAGGTTGGGTGTCGAGCTGGCACCTCGGCATTTCATAAAAAAAAATTAACTGCCAATCATTAGCAGACCAGAGTTCCGCTGTGATGACCCCTTACCGGGAAAAAGCCAAAAGACAAACAACAACACTCCACAACTTCATGATGGATGGTTATACATGCAACTGTCTTTGAAGTATAATGTTGTAATTAGCATTGCTACCTAACAGTGTCAGAGCCTTTGCTTCATCTCTTTATATGGGTCTTCTTTTATGTAGAGTTTGCATGTCTTCTTTATGTCCATGTTTATTTCATCAGAAGCTGTTTCTTTCGACATTGCAAAGATACGCCTTAGATGAAATTCACCATGTTCTTTGAATATGATGCTCGGTTTCCTTGTTTTGTTGAATGTTAACAGCATGGTTAATATTTAATATTTAGCTGTCAATTAATTGGACAGCATGAAGTCTCCAAGTTTAATTTTAATATTTTAACTATGAATACATTTTTAGTTTAGCTTTTTTGTAGACATATAGGTGCAAATACTACTGTTATTGGACTACAGCAGTTTGGCACTTAGTCCAATGAGTAAAGCTATGAGCTTTAAACAAGATGCTTCCTGTAGCACATGATTTGTTTCCCTCAGCTTTTGTTTATTTTTTATGTCACTCTGACAAAGTTGCTTCACCACAGAGTATTCTTGAGCTGCAACTGATAAAGGATACTTGTGTCCAGTGGACTTTTCTAGGCTGTTAGCAAATGCATTACACATTTGGATACAGCCCTTGCAGATATATACTACGGATAAGTGATCTACTGATGAACATTTGATTGACATAGTCTAAATTCAGTCAACATTATAGCTTTTCAGGCTATTCTCTTTGGTGCATAACTGAATTCAGCTGTGATTTAGATTTACTGCTTGTTTGACATTAATTACACATCCTTACTACAATTCTGGCATCCATGTCCATGCTAGGTCACAATACTTGTCATTTGGCTAAGCCATTCTTTCTGTATAGTGCAAGATGACCTTAATGCAAAATTTTCAGCATTGTGGAATGAAAATAAATTGGCACTGAATTCTCACACTCACCCTCTCGTATGATCGCAGGTTTTTTTTTCATTAAACAAAATATTGGCTGCATATGGTAACAACACAATCGTGCAAATATACATATGAAATCTTTACATGACTCATTCTTGTTTGTACAGTTGCAGACATTAGAGTGTGAGACATAAAACAAAGTGGTTTCTCCTTTCTGTGAAGCATTGTACTTGAAAGCACAGCCCCTACATTACAATGTAAAGCATAAAGAGGATAAACTGTCTGTTAGATAAATAATGAACAAGAGCATCAGTGGTAACAACGTTTTCAGTTTTTGAAATGCAGTTTCGTATTCTTTTTTTTGAACTGTGGTATAGCTAGCTGTACACAACAAAAGATGCATATGTTCTGATAATGGTTAGCTTTGGCAAAAGCCTCTTATGGTAGGTAAGTACATCAAAAGAAGCTTTAAACTACTAAATATGCTTTTTCCTCACATGCATGCACTTACAAGTAATCTCTCCCACCACACTTGAGAGTCCAACGTCTTCAGTTTCAAAATGTTTGATGCACATCTTTATAAAGGGGATATTACCTAATCTTTCTCTCTCTCTCTCTCCCTTCTTCCTTACCATGCAGTTCTGCACTGTACCTTTTCTTCTTCTTGTACTCACACAAAACCTACCATACACTTGCTCAAAACGCATTGCATGCTGTTGCTGATTTTTAATAACTTGCTGTAAGCTGTTGCTAATTTTTATTTTATGTCTACATATACATTGTTTCCTTCTCTTACACTCTGTTTATTTATTTGTAATTGCTGTGAATACTATTCACCCAAGCTGTGCCAGCAAATGGCCATTTTTAAACAGTGCAGTACCCCAATAAACAAAAACAAACAAAAATCGAATAAAACTATGTAACATTTTTACAGCTTCATAATAACTTTTAATTTAATTACAATGGAATATAAACAGTGTGCATGCACTAGGTGCCCCTACATTAAGACACAAGCATACACTCTACTCCTCTCACCACTTTGTCTAAGTTTGCAAATATGGCTCTAGACGCTAGGATGAGATCCAGGTAAACAATATGAAGCATGCTTTAGAAACAAGCTTTCTATAGTCTTCAGAAATGCAGAATGTGCAGTGACAGCATTAAGATATTATCCAGTGTACATTTTTTTTCTTTTTTTTACAATCAGTTTTCATAATAGCATCTCCTGGTATTTTCATAGATTGCTCTTGTAAGTTTCCTACAATGTATCAGTTGGTTACAAATATTTGACTTAATTGTCCAAATTTATTTTGTCACATCATTATGACACAGTTCCTGTTCCTGGTGTCAGTCTGGAAGTTCACAGACTTTGTCTTCAAGCATTATCCCACCAGGAATGGGTTAATTCACTGCTTAGTCAAACCTTGAGCACTGTATAAAGAAAATATTGACTTTATATTTGATCTCTTCCTCAGCAAGAACATGATGTGAGCAAAGTGTGCTAAATCTCCTTTCCACTCTTATGATTTGCTTTCTTCAAATGTTTATTGTTTTATTTTTGCAGTTTACCACAAACATGCCATTTTCTAAGTGAATGAGCATTCAGTAGTTATATGCTGTTTTACAAGGCACCTGTAGCAAGCACTGACTTTGCTGCCCTTATTATTGTTTGTTATACATCATTTACATAACTGTACTTTTATACTGTTAGATGTCACTGCAGGTTACTTGTAAATCATGGGCATTTCTGTTTGCTCTTCTACTGCTAAAAAAAAAAAAACATTAAGCCATTTTCAAAAGCTGAATTAGTCTAGCGTGACAGTCTACTTTGTACAGGATCATTACTAATCATATAGCATTCATTCTGCCTTTCAGTATTTGCTATAATATCCTCCATAACTGCACTATTTCAACCGCACACTTGGTCACAGATTCAGTAATCCTTCCTGGATGAGAAATAAACTTGCATCTATGACCTGTTTCAATAGGTTTAGAGTAAACATAATTTCTGTCAAGGTTACCAGATGCATGTAAGATTTTAAAAGTGTATTTCTCAGAATTCACAAGATCTCTCATTAAACTTTACCTCTCAGCTGTACACGTGCTTGTAAGTATCTTCATTTTAATTACATTAGCAAAAAAAAGTGGCAGTATTCCAGAATATTCTTCTTATGTCTAGGTTTTCATAACAGATACAATCAAAAGTACCTATGGGTCCCATCTTTTCCAATCTCCACCTTCAGGTTCCTTCTAAATACAGGAATTTTAGCAATCCATAAGGTCTTCCTCCTCAAAGCACATTTAATGATTCAGAACCTTTAAAATATAATCCAAACTTTATGCCAAGCAATGGCCAAGCAGTGGCAATATGAACAGCTAAGTGCAAAGAACAATTCTACTAAGCAGGAAACAGAAATGGGATAATCTAGATTAGACAGATTTTAATATTATAGCAGATCACGCTGAAATGTTATCCTTTGATACCGACTGCCACTGCAATTTGACCCTTTAACACTAACACCATCTGATGACACATCTTATCTATGCAGATGATACTACAAGAACTCTGCAGTACGTTTCTCATTCATACATCAAGCCTCCTATTGGGAATGCGTACAGGCTATTAATCATGTGCTGCACATTTTGCCCTGGACCTGCTGACTACCTGACTCACTATTGTGAGTGTGTTCATTCATTCTCCAGTAGCGCAAGAATAGATCATAATGCAGTGATCAGCCAAACAACCATTTGAGGATTTATTACTTTATGTCCTGGTTTCCCATGAGCTTGTCTTTGAACTATTTAAGGGGTGCGTATGCAGTGAGCTTGAAGAAAGTAGGAATGTCACCTTTCCATGAAGAAACATAGTCCTACAAACAACCCTACCTTCCCTAAGTCAGTGTTTCTCATTAGATCTCCAATTTACACGAAGGATTTGCTGATAGTGCATGCATCCACAAGAAAAGACTCAATTATTCCTTCACCCTAAAGAAAGGTAACCTGTCACCACCTCTTCACTCATCCTGCTTTCTGATTGGTTCTTTCAGTCTCCATGCTGCCAATCTAATGCAATCTTTCTGTGCCATACTCAAGACTCCCTACATCTATGCCATGACATCAGCTAATTTACATTATTTGCAGTAGATAAAACCTCTTTCTAAGCAATTTATAGATATCATCTCTGATTTTATTTTAGGTGGAGTTAAGTTCAGAGATAACCACTCTTTTCCTAGTGTGTCTTTCCACAGTCTAGAGTTCACTGTTTTGTGTGTTTGTTTATTTTTTTCTTTTTATGTTCCAAATGATTCTGAAACAAACAGTTACTAAATAAACAAAAATCGGCAAGGCATACAGAATGTTTTATTTTAAAAATAAACAAGACTCTCATATTCAAATCACTATTAAAAATTAATGACTCTACATCTTACATGAATGATATTGTAAAAAAAACTACCTTTTTGTCCATAATCCCTTACTAATTTATGTTTATCTACTTTATTGAATGCATTCATAGCTATGACACCTTGCCATATTGATTTAATACACATTTTTATGGACTCCTCTAAAAGCAAAACAAAAATGATTTTCTTTATGAAAAATAAATTAAAATGAGAGCTTTCATCCAAGAATAAGAAACATTGACAGCAATATAATAATTTACACTGAATTCAATGTTACTTTATGAAAATCAATGTAATTATTATTTCATGTTTTTTGGTGGGGTGCCCCATCAGTAAAAAGAAAATATAGTTAGGTCCGGGGTACAAAGGAATAAAACCTCGACTGCAACCAAGGTGATCAAGGATTGATCAGCTAATCAAACATTGGAGGATTGGACCAGAAGAGCTAAATGTGTGAGCAATATTTTCTCTTTCATTCTGGGGAAAGTGAGGCTGCTTGATGTCCCACACTGATGACTTCTCCTTGAGGCCAGAATAATGTAGTAAGAAAACACAGGATCAAGCAACATGCAAGGTGAAACCAAGCAGCACTTTTTGGGTATATAGAGTGCTATAAATCATAAAACTTCATGATTACCTAGAAAATGGATTATTGTCAGGATAGGAGCTGATGAAAGAAAGGCAAAAAAAAAATAATACAAGAAAATGAATCATAATTTAAAGCTATGTAAAACATTATTGTGTCTGTTTATTACAACTTAGTTTCTTTTTGCTCTGGCACTGATGCACAGAGTGATAAAACCTGACTGTGATCCAGGTGACCAGACTTTGATTAATAGTTTAAGTGCTGGGAGAGCTACAGCTTCTACTGGCCTACCTGATCACGGTGGGATTTGGTGGCTCCTGGCTTATGGGTTTTCTCACTCCAGGGATAAGGATACACTATGCCTGAAGCAGCCCATAGAGCAGGGGAAGCATGGGCATGACCACCCAAGCTGGTAATGGTAGCCCACTGGAAAAGGGCACAGGTGGTCTCCACAGTGATGTAAGTGCTCACATCTGCACCAAGAGGAGCACATAAGTCTATCATACAATGCCATCTTATGGCTCACTGTATGATGGACATGTCATTGCTACCTTTTACCTGATTGGGCAACAAACAGGTTCTCACAGCAGTTGCCCCAGTGGGAATGAAGGAGCACCATGGCTCCTACACTAGTAGTTTATGCATATTCAGCCAGAACAGCAGCTTGATAATTAGCTGGCAGTGGAAATAAAAAAAACATACAGGAAAAAACCTTGAAAGCTAAAGATTCAGAGATGGGACTCATTCAGCTGTCATGCAAAGGTAAATGCATCATCTCAGGAAGTTTCTGATTGCTGTATTTTGCATATGGCTAACCAATTTCTTATGAGTCATATCAGAATGCTCCAACAGTACCCTGTTATCGAATAGCTGAATTTGTTGGAGAGACCTAATTAGCTGCTGCTATGTAGAAGGTGAATTATCCTTTTTCAGAGAATGTAACATAATGATGATTCTGGAATAGGAAAGTGGCAGAAGCTGACACTTTCTGTATTGATTAGAAATATGACCTGTTCAAAACAAAACCAGTATAAACTGTATACGCTGATACAAAGTAGGGTTATACCAAGTTGCTTTTTAAATGGGCATGTTTCTCAAGTTTATTTGGCTATATTTTTGCATTATGACATCTAAAACATATGACATTTGTTTTGCAGGGTGAAGGAGTCACAAAGATAGATGAAAGCACTTTCCATGTTAACCCAGAAGGTAAGCGTTATAAGATGTTTGTGGATAATATGAAAAAAGTGCACTACTGTGTGATATACAATACGTAATGATGCCTGGATGAGATGTTAAATAAGGTCCTATCTCCCATCTGCCCGAGTTGGTAGTAGCTCAAGTGATGCAAAAGATCCCACGGCACCTATCAAAAAGAATAGATGTGCCCTGATACTCTGGCCAGTTTTCCAGTAATAGAAGGAATACCACCTTGGGTATCCCTGAAAAGAGTTCCTCAAGCCTAATGGAACTAATGTAGTCAAAAAAGGATAAATAAGGAAATAAAATGTATCACCACATTAGTATGTGAATAAAATGTCTGAAATCACATTATCCTTAAATGTGTAGACAATTTCTCAATATGAATATAAGAGAGTGGAAGCTAGAGCATCTTAACCCAAGAATGTTTTCAAACGAGTATGTTAAAAAAATAGATGATGTTGGCCAAAATTGACCAATATACTTGCCAATTCTTGTGTTTGTTATTTTCAGAAGAAGCCTGGAAGCATTTTTACAATCCATAAAGAGGGAGAATAATTTATCTGATGCCATGAGTATACATTTGCAATAGGCATGCAATGTATTTTTCTGTAACCTTAAAAATGAAATGTAGATATTTCTCAGAGCAAAAGAGTTTTACATCCTTATGCACTGTATTGCAACATTTATGTTTTTTGAGATGTGTTCTGCTGGTGTGATCTATATGTGTATACCCATTCACAAAGGAATGTAAATCTGTTCCACTCACTAGTGCTACGCTTCAGATCACCTGCACATTCATACTGTAAAGCTGAGAAAGCTGCCTTTTATTTTCTGTTTGCTTTTCAGTTAGTTGTTTAATGCTGTTTGTAGTAACCATGGGATTCATAATTCCACAGGATTGACTAATAGTTTACTGACTACTGCAATTATTTAACAAATCCTGATTCGCCTTAGGAATACATTAATGTGATCTTTTATGGCAGTTGCTTTTTTCCCTAATGCTGGGTTGTGCCCTCTACATACATACTCAGCTTTATGTTATGTGTGCGGGTGATTTTTGCCAGCCATATGGATAGCCATCCTTTAGTCTTAAACATTGATCTTGACCATATCAGAGTACCATTGCATCTGCACGTCTGAGTCAGTACCATCAGTGTAGAACTATTTCTACAATATCTGTCATGGCCAGTCCAACAGAGAGACAGAGAGGCAGAGTCAGACATCAGACAACAGTCTTGAGTGAACAACATGGCAGTCTAAGAACACATTGTTTAAAGAAAGTCTACATTATGTTTCTTGAGTGGTGCCAAAATTCATATTTAGGCACCACTCTCCTCACATTGCGTGTCACAAATGGCATCTCTCTTTCCTGTTTATTATCAGTTCAGTAATATGTATTAAACTAAAATCTAAGTTTCTGTTATGTTCATCTCTCTATGTTTTGCTTTCTTGCTAGTAAAACTCAATGCAATGTTTGTTGCTTCGTATTTACTGCCGTGGCTACAGACTTTGACATCATAGCTCAGGTTTATGATTACAATAAACGGATAAAGTGGAGGAGCAGCTGCACTTTTAGGAAATGCTATTGATAAAAATGTCAGGTTGTCCCATAGGTTTGCATGGTACTAAGTATAAGGAAGTACATTATACAGTATAAAGGTGGAATAAAACTAAGCTGTGCCTTGTTATTATAAACTTTCTGTGAAATGTCTATAGATGTTTAAAGATCTTATTGGAGCATGTAGGCATCAATTTCACCACTTACTTGGGTGTTTCTGAGAAGCAACACCTAACATTAAAGAAGATGCTTTCTTTGTCCAAGTATCTAAGTGACTATAGAATCATTATAAGCATACTGTAATTGATAGACATTTCGATGTCCCAACAACCAGATGTCATTTCTATGGTAGTCAAATTATATTAGATGGAATCCAAATATATTTATCCACCAGTCATTAGAACAGAAACTTTTGTAAAGTATGCTGTGAGCCCTTCAGAATTTTGGCAAAGTAAAAATGGGGATCCATGTAGTGAGTAGCAGAAAATCTACGAGACCATGGATAAGAACAAGTGGTTAGGCAGCACACCAGTAAGGCATACATCAGCTCCAGGATCTGGTTAGGAACACGTAGAACATGTGGATCTATTTATGATATGCAAAACAATGTTAAATATTGTCTGCCTGCTGCAAGGTCCTCTTCCATACTTTATCAAATGGTGAGTTCATCCTCCATGGGAAGGCGTAAGTATGTTTTATTGGTGGACCAAATTTAGGTGTATATATACAGACCTAAGCCTTTCCATGGAGACTGGCCTCACCATTTGAGAAACAATGGAAGAGAGCCATTCAGCAGGCTCACTACTCTACTGAAGACAAAAGAACAATAGAGAAAATAGCTTTGTTAAAATTAATCATCTATACTTCCAAAAATATGTGCTCTGGACATTACCAACATTATATTAAGCTGTTAGAATTCAAAACTTCATTGGTTATATGATGCAGACTACTCTATCCCCTGCCATACGTACATGCAGTGATATTTGTGGAAAGCACACATATGCTCCAATATGAGATTTGTATCAGTTTGAGTACTTGATGTTTGCTGATCAATCTGGACCATTTTTTAACCTTAGCCCAGGTTTTCAAACAGAAATGATTGCAGTTTGCACAGAAAATAAAATCATTCTCATGTAGAAAATATAGCTTACAATATTAAGAAAATAAAGAAAAAATCTTTAGCAAAGGCTATAAAAACAGTTCAGGTAATGATAAAAAATAGGTACTGAATAAAAACACAACTGTCAGATAGTGTATAGTTTACAAAAGTACAAAAATCAAGTAATAGCATTTAGGTGGGAAGAACCGTGATTGTCACAGGAAATGTCATGACTCATTGCCTGCTAAGCATAGCATAGTATATACTGTGCATTTTGTACTATCACAGTGTATACTGGTGATGGAGTAGGAAGGAAGAGAGGGAGGAGCCATGACGTCACGCCATGCTGTTGTCACCAGTCTCCTGATAAAGTTTTCCATACCAGCTAGTACATACGCTGCAAATGCAACTACTACAATAGCCCTCTTGAAATGAGAAAATTGCCCTCATAAAATCTCATAAAGGGTTTAAGGTTTGCAAGTATAATAAATAGCCATTGCAATGCAGATATATTGGTTTCAGTAATGAAAGGATCTTAAAGGAAAGTAAATTCAAAGAGCCCATCTTCCAGCATTCCTCGTTTGTCACAGTTTATCTTGAGTGCACATAGAAAGGCAGGAAGTCTCTGGCAGTTTAATGGCTATAGTTTTAGTTTTTATACCATATATACGCAAACTAGGATTGAAGTAAAAATGTGTATGTACCGCAAAGTGAAAAAAAAATATGTGCACCTTCATACATTATGTAGAAATCATACATAATGATTACATCATCCTAACAAATGAGATGTATTTTCTCATAGAGTATCAGTGATAAACACTAGAATCGCATCCACAAAACACCAAGCGATAAGTGTATATCCAAAAGTTTAATACGAGATTAAGTGCTATTGTACCACAAGAACTTCTTCAGAATCTAAACAGATCGGGGTAAAATCATGATTTAAATATATTAAAAGTCATAACATAAGAAAGAAATTAGCTAATAGGAAACATTGTCTCAATAAGATCTAGCATATACAATTAATTAATTTAGCCACAATATTTACACATCTTAAACAAAATGTTAAAAACTATTTAAATATAACAAAATTTAAATGGATAAAGCCAAAAAATATATATTTTTATTAGCTCTCAATACTAAAATATTGTTCAAAGGTATCTTATCATTAAGACCAGGTAGAGAAGTACCATTTAATCTTAATTACCAAAACAATCGTCTTGCCTCTAACCTGGCTTCCCATAAGCCTCGTATTTCTGTCCTTTCCTCCAAATGAAAAATATTTTGTTTAAAATCAGAACATTCATTGGCATGTCTTAAAGCATTTTGTTGATCTCCCTTCCTAATAGCTAAATTGTTTTCATAAATTTTAGTTTTTAAAAAATGTCTTTCAGTTCTCCTTACATAGAATGCAGGGCACATCAGACAACTCACAATGTACATAACATCCCCTGTGGTGAATTACACTTTCCACCATTGGTTAATAGTTTGGGGTAAGAATCAGTCATAGTATTGGGACCATCGTCAATAAGCCTGCACCACATTTTGCCATCCTGTGTTTTTCATTCGGAACTGTGTATCTTTCCACTATATCCTTAATATTATTACCCCTTTTGTAAATCACAATGGGGAGTTCTCTTAATTTTTGCTTTCAGATTATAAAAATCAATCATAAGTTTCCAGTTTTTAATAATTAGGTCCTTTACACTCCTACTACAAGTTCCAAACAATAAAATTATGGCATTAGAATAATCAACTTTTCTAATTTCAGCCCATTGGGGAATAAATTCTACATCTAAAATTGGTTTATCTTGAACCCATCTTGGCATTTTAACCTCATCTGCTGCCTTTATAACTATTTCTTGGGGTATCCTCTTGCTCAACATAGATCAGTCTCCCTATCAAATGTATCGTCCTGAGATACTAACCTAGATAACAAAAAACATTTCCCCTTAATTTTCTTTTTTGACATAAGGGGGTGACAACTGTTGTAGCGAAAAAAATATTTAAGAAAGTCCCTTTTCTGTAAATATTAGACTTATATTGACCTAAACAATTGTTCTCCTTAGTAGCAATATCCAAAAAGTCAATCTAATTAAAATTTGAATTACTAGTAAACATTAAAGACTGGGTTGTATTGTTAATATATCTAATAAATTCATTTAGACACCTTAAATCATCATCCCAAAAAATCATGATGTCATCCAGGTATCTAAGATATAAAAGAATAGATTTCCAATAATCATGCTTCATAACAAAAAAAATTAACTGCGGTGGTGGTGCCACGGTAGCATTGTCGCCTCACAGTAAGACGTTGTCCTGTTCGATTCTCAGCTAGAGCGTCTTCTGTGTGGAGACATGCGTGAATGGGCGTACCTTCGTTAAAGGTTGTGCATCAGGGCTGGCAACTCGGCACGTAAAAATCTGCTGCCAATCATTAGTGGACCAGAGTTCCACTGTGGCGACCCCTAACTGGGAAAAGCCAAACGGCACAACAACTCTTCATAACAAAAAAAGTTTTCCGAATCCATAGGACAATCTTAGCAAATATAGGGGCAGAAGCAGCGACCATAACCAGACCTCTAGTCTTCTTATAATATTCATCATTGAAATAAGCAAAATAGTTCTTCATTACAATATCCATAATTTCATATTGTAAATTCATTTCAACATGTGGCTTTTTGGATCCTATAGTTAACATTTCTTCAAACCATTCCTTCCCTATTTGATGTGGTATAACTATCAATAAATCTTTCACATCTATAGTAGCAAAATAGACATGATTGTTGTAAGCTATACCAATAATTTGTAAAAGACATTGCCACAGGTCCTTCAGCAAGTTTCAATAGGGCATTACGCTAATAGCCAGAGATAGTAATTTGATTAGTAACAAGGAGAATGCATTGCTGCAAAAAAAGTGAGAATGCCCTCTGAAAAACAATACCTAAAGAAGTATTTATACTATTTAGATTCATAATGAAAAGAAAACAAAGGGAGACAGAATTTGTTTACTATTCAGGAAAATGTAAGGCATGAGCAAGTCTAGATAAGTATTATATGACTAAAGATCATTTGGATTTGGTACATTAGACAATAATCAATTGAATGACTTTATCCAATCATGTGTCACTTGTGATTAGGTTCATAGGTAAATACTATGCTGTCAATCTGCAGACTATTACAAGTCTAGCTAATAATGAGAGATTAGAATCAATCCTGCACTTTTTGTCTATAAGGTAAAGACCATAAGCATTATGCCAACCGCACCCACTCAGATTTGAGAGAAATAAAAGAGGAAAGAGGGGAGGTATATTGACAATTCCCCATATATACATTGAAGAGGACACCATTTGTGTAAATAGAACTAAACTCCCTGCAGGTCAGTATCTCTACTCATTTACTGTAACTAAACTCTGGAATGCTCTTCCACCTCTTCTCCAGACCATTAATAGTGCGCCCTTATTCAAAAAGTCTCTACATCAATATTTCTCTTCTTAATGGCTTTGGCCCTGTCTCCGCTATAACCTGATTTCCTGATCGATCTCTTCTATCCCTCTACTCGTCATTACTCTCCCATCTTAAGTGTCACCCTTGAAAAACACCGTCTATGTCTTTCTTCTCGACATGGTATAAGAATAATTATGTATTTTTTCCCCATTTGGTTTAAGAATATTGTATAAGTTAATTGCAGAGCCTATCTGTTTAATATGTATTAAATAACTGTATAATTGTATAGCGTATCTGTCTTTTCAGTTCAATTAATTTTTTTTACTCTGGATACCTTCCATAAGTCAAGGTTTGTTTTCATAACCTCTAGCCATATAATTGTACAATGTCCCAATTAAGTTTCCTGGTTGCTATTTTTTGTAAGTTTGCTAATTTGTAAATACTTGTTTAACAAATTTCTATTATCTTGTATTTTGTTTATGGAGCTTTTCTCCCCAAGCCTCCACTAAAAATGGACTCATTTCAGCCCAGTGTAGTTTCCTGGTCAAGAAAAGAGAATAAATAAAATAAAACTTTGGGGGTAGGGTACATAGAAAGAAATTGACTTTAGTGGAAAGGGTTTAACTATGTTTGGGATAAAAATAAAGAAAATATTAGACCGTTGGTAAAATAAGGAGCTAAAGAAATATGGATAAGGAAACAATGTGTGTACTGAGATGCAATAAGGAGAATTAAATACTTAGAAAAATAGATGGCAAGAGAAAGATATTGGGAGTAGAAAGAGCAGTTGAACAATCTGTGGCTGAATATACAGAGAATTTAAATGAGCCAAGACACTGAAACATACATTTTTTTGCATTTACATCTAAAACAAGCAAATAATTGGCACAAAGGCTAAGGCTGCAAAAGATGCAGTATATGATATCAAAGTTATATACAAATATATACATAGGGAAACACTCGATATAAATGAACATTTTTAGTGTTGAACATTTTTTACACTGACATAAGTGATTAAAACTCATGTGATTGCTTCTGGCAACGTTAAGTCCATGTGAGACTGTGTACAGAGAGGATAGGAGAATTTGCAGAGTGGTATATATAATTAGCAGGGGGTATGGGGGTTAAGTGTTTTATTTTTTCAGTGGTTTGGCTTTTGATCTTTTGGGATCCATGTTTAGCTGTTCGAGATTCGTGTACATCAATGTTTCAAAGTACATACATGCATACACACACACACACACACACACACACACACACACACACACACACACACACACACACACACACACACACACACACACACACACACACACACACACACACACACACACACACACACACACGCACACACACACACACACAGGTTCCATGACATCGGTCAGTCATGGCTAAGATCAACCTATGTATTAATGACCAAAGTTGGTCGACAATGCAGATGGTCAACAGTTCTGTGATAAAGGATAATCCCTGTGAAAGGGGAATATACCCCTTCCATGGGGATTGTACAATCTCAGAGTTGATATATATAATTAGCAGGGGGTGTGGGGGTGCAGGAGAAAAACATAGTTTGCAATGCATGTTCCAAGGAGTAACCTCAGAGCATCCCAAAGTATTGACATTTTGCAATTTGACATTACTGTGTCGACTTTCAGCATGTTGATGTAAGTCTAAATCAAATATTGTCACTAATTCCATACATACACACACACATATATATCTCTACAGGCAGATAGATCTTAGAAAACATTTCAAGTAAAAAAAAAAAGGAATAAGAAATGGCATATAAATGAACTAATAAAAATCCTTCATGTGCTAACCGCAACAAGTTCAACAAAATTTAAGATTACCTAAGGCAACTTAATTAATCAGTAAAACATCCTGAATAAAATGTAATAGTAAAACAATAAAAATGTATACTAAAATACACAAAAAAGTGACCAAGAAGTAAATAAGAAAACAAAAATAAAAGAAGAACTTCAAGACACCAGTACCTTCATTGAATCCAACCTGCCAAAAGTGCTTAAAAGCTTGGCTGCAACGTTTGGGCCACTCAGCTGACCATATCACTTATGATCATACCCAGTTAGAATATAATCAAACTAAACTTTAAGCCCACTGATATTGTGTGGAAAGTTCTTTAAAAACAAATATCAACTGAAAAAAAAGAAACACAGCATTCAAAAAACAATACTTAGTAGTACATAGAGTTCACCCATCATGCGGGGATAGAAATGGTGGATCCAGATGGCCAAATTACTCCCATACAAGCAGAGGCTTAACATGATAACAAGGACCAGGGATATACAAGCTGAGTCTTAACATGACAACAGCAGATCAGAGTTATACAATCAGTCTTAACATGACAACAGGGACCAGGGATTAAGAAGCAGAAGCTTATTGTGACAACAGGGATGAGGGATATACAAACAGAGGCTTAACATGACTACAGGGACCAGGAATATACAAGCAGTGGTTTAACTTGACAATAGGGACCAGGGATATGCAGGTAACCATTTGAAATATTGAGGCAAGCTAGAATGAGCCCCAAAATACAGAGACTGAATGACCAAAAGAATAGACTTAAATATACAAAGTCCAAGACACAGATAGTGAAAACAGGGGAATACCAAAGGGCTGTGGCTGACTAAGTTTGCAGATAACTGTACAGTACGAGTAGTCATTGAATCGCCAAATCATCTAGCCATTCTGCAGGAAGTTTCGTCTCAAATAAATAACTGATGTAAAAATCATGGTCTGAAGCTAAATGCCAAAAAATGCATTGTTGTATCCTTTGGGATGTCATCTACCACATTGATAAACTTCCCTTAAGAGTTGAACCAGGTGCTTCGGATTTGGGAACTTATGTGGACAGTGACTGACTTAACTTTTGACAAATGTGTCTATTGTTATAAGAAAATCCTTCTATATTGCACAGCTTATAAAGAAGCTTATCTTGGGATTTTATTGTCCCCCTTTACTCAGCCCTCATTAGGCCAGTCATTGCATCTATTGCATCCTTTGGCATGTATCTGTCTAGGCAATTGCACCCACAGCGACACCTTACTAAAAGGATACAAGGCCTAGACAACATGTTCAGCATGGACCAACTCAGTATCCTGTTACTATACTCGGTATCCTACAGACTACTAAGAGGTGACCTGAGTCTGGCATACAAGGCATCCTCTGATCCATTACTAATGGATTTACTGCACACCAGCAAGTCAAATGGCATAAGAAATACACAGCCTAAGGATCTAAATCTCTTCTGCAACATCAACAGAATGGTTTGGAGGGAAATGTGTATTTTGCAGAAGATACCACTGCTGTGGAACAGACTCCCCATCCACATAAAACAAATTTCATCCCTGTCCATTTTCAAATGCAACTTAAATCTATGGAAGGGAAACATAATATTTATCCCAGGACATCCCCCTGTACTACTAATGGACAAAGGCAGCTCCTAAATGCTTTGTCCCATGCATGGGTCCCCTCAAATTATCTATGGTATGATCCCAGTTATTCTCCTTAGGGGTAATATATAATTATCGAATATGGGATGGGTAAGGCTAGTCTATAACCAAATGGGATAGGTTATTTTGAGCACAAAAAGGGAAAATAGGTAGGCTTAAAATGGGCTACAAGGGCAGCTAGCCTATTACTTACCTGTATACCTCTCAACTTCTTAGAACAAGAAATCTGGACAAAGTTGTAATAAAAGTGGGACAAAGGTCTATAAATATGAGTGATTTTTAAATATTGCTGAAAGTTGATAGAATTAGCATGAATTTTTTGAAGAATATGAAGTCTGAATCTCAATTGTCTAACCTTATTTTTGAACTTCAATCTTTTAATGATTTACCACTAATTTGCCTGAAAAAACACAACTTAATGAAAAATGTACCAAAAATATGTGGCCAAAATCTGGACATTCTGCAAAAATCTTTACAGTTGAGAGGCATAGTTATTTGTGGACCTATAAAATGAGAGATTTATTTCAGTAAAAACAAAATGAAATCCCTTTGTCCCAGTAAAGATATTATGATTTTTTACAACTGGAGTTCCCTCAACCTGCAGATATTCTTCTTGAGTTACCTATCATACCGAATGTTTTTCTTACAGCTTGAAGTATGCTTGGCGGTCCACTCCCTTCCCACAAACAGTCTAACGGGTTAAACAAAGTACCTCAGACACACAAATTCTTATTTTCTAATCCCATATAAGATCAGACAGTGGTATTTTTAATGTTAATCCTTTGCCCTTTAACAAGGATAGGAAAGCCTTTAACAGAATTCAGAGGAAAGTGCATTCTCCTCGACTTTAACTTTCAGAATTATGAACAGTCAGTCTCACATGTTAATACTTTTACTGGCTTCTTTGTAGAACATGAGAAAGTTAAATGTTAACTTTTCTTCCTTCTACAGTGGTTAAAACTTCTATAAATTCTTTAATTTTAACTGCTTCTTAGGTATCCAAACATCCCTTAAAGTGATCTTATGACTCTGCTGATGATATTTCTAGAACCACTGCCACTGGCTCATTTATGAGAAGATTTATTTTGTTATGTTTTCAAAACCTTCCAGAAAATGTTAAGGCTGATATCTTGAATTGACCCCAAAGAAAAATGTGTTATTTGGACCCTATGCTGCTGAGCTGCTTAAAGGGTTTAATGAGGGAGAGAAATCAATTTTAGGGGTCACTCGGATTATTAAACCGTCCTTTTCAATGTTCAGTAAAAACTTTCCTTCTTTTCAGGGTTCTTTCCCAGGAAACAGAGTGAGCAGTCTCATTTAAGTTCTATCAAGCAAAATTCCAAGACATAGAAAAAGAAAGGCACAGAAAAACAGGGGTGCCTCCACAATCATAGTACAAAAAGTCTGACTATTTTTCTTTTCTGTCCCCTTTCTCTTCCCATCCTGGCAAACCTTCAAATCTCTCTGTCATTCTAGGCCTCTGTCTTCCAGAGTGGCATCAGATTATCTCAGACAAGTGGGTTCTGAGACTTATCCAACAGAGGTACAGATGGCAATGTGAATACCTTCCCTCTTTTCAGAGGATTCCTCCTCATCTTACAAACCAGATGTCATTGTTTTCTCCTATTTTAGAACAAATGTTAGCTTAAGGGGTGATGGAACGAATGCCCTTGGCTTATATGGACAAAAGTCTTCCTTAAAGGATCTTTCCAGTGTCAATGAAAGAGGGAACTTGGAGACTAGTTTTAAACCTCTTCTTTTTTACTGTCTTTTGTCAACATTCCAAAATTCATAACATTATCCCTTTAAACCCTTTTATCTCTCATACCCTCTGGCAGCTTCAAGGTAACACTGGACCTAAAAGATGTTTATCATCACATTCCAATATACAAGCAATTCAGGTGTTAGTTTTAAAAAAAAATATTCTGTGCCTGTCTTACATTATCAGTTCTCTGTCTTTCCCTTTGGTTTGTTTACTGCACCAATGGTATTTACAAAATGGCTGGCTTAATGATAGTTTACTGAATGTTTCAAATCATTCACACTTTCCATATTTGGATGAGTGTCTTATATTTGCAGACACTTTTTCCACTTGTCAAGATTCCCAGACATGGGTTATGAACCTCCTGTTCAGTCTAGGATTTCAACTGAACATGCAGAAACCACCTCTCATCCCTTCCTGCTCACAAATTTTTTTTCTGGGATGTGTTCTCAATTTTTCCCCAGGAAGAGCCTTTCTTCCAAAAGTACAACAGTACAAGGAAATGTTTTTGGACTTCTCCAGCTAACCTCAAGCTTCTGCCAGAGAATTTCTCAGGATACTGGGTTTCATGGCTTCTGTGAGTCTCAATGATACCTCAGATCATTTATTTATTTGTCATTTGTTAAATAAATAAATAAACAAACAAACAAATACATAAATAAATGATCTGAGGTATCACTGAACTGTTCTCATATGACATCTGGCTAAGGGAATCATGAGACTCATAGAAGCCATTAGACCAGTCTGGACTTGGCATCAATACCCTGGAGGTTGTCAGAAGGGAATTACTCTTGTGCGTGTTCTAGCTATCTCTCAATCTAAGTTTTCCATTCTTCCTTCATCTTCCCTTCCTGTCTGTCAGAAAAGATGTGTCAAGATTTTGCATGGGAAGCAGATTCAAAAAGGGTGAAAACACAAAGTGTGTGTAATTCCAAAGAGAGACAAAAGCACATAAATGTTGAAGAGATGTTATATGTTACCTATTCTCTAAAGACCTTGCATCATATCTAATCCCCAGGACCTCTGCAAGCTATTACAGGCACCACCACAGCCATGTGATACATAAACAAACAAGGGGTACCAGTTCTTATCCCCTTTGCAGACTTGTTATGCTTGCCTGGGAGGTAGCAGCTTAAATCAATCTGATTTTTTCAGGCTTCATACATTCTGTCAGAGAAAAATAATGTAGCAGGATCAGGACAGAACCTCATTAATGGAAATTACACCTAGGGATCTTCCAGAAAATTATCCAGCTGATAGAAACATCTCGATAGATCTGCTGAAAGAGAAATTCTGCTAAATGATTCCTTGCAAATAAGTATGGAAGACAGATGCCTTATTTTCTTGGATGGTAATATTCATATATGCATTTCCACCCATCCTGCTGATACACAGGGTTCTTCTAAAGATCCAGAAGGACAAATATTGTAGTGCTGACTCCCTTTTGGCCTAGGGAACAGTGGTTCTTCATTCTTCTCAAATTGGACATGGGCAATTACTACTAGCTTTCCCACAGAATGGATTTAATTACACAAAACAGGGTTTGTTTGATACACTCTAACTTGAAAACATTTCAGCTGACTGCCAGTTTGGTAGTTTTTTTATTTCAGACAGCATTATTGAATTATCACTTGTGACATAGGCAAATTTACATTCATATAAAAGTAATAAAACTATAGTAACATAACAAACATTATACTTCACATATATTGTTATATATCATACAACCTTAATTATTCAATTCCTGCCTTTTTTAAACAAGAACCATCTTTAGTAAACCATCACTTATTACATAGGCAATCATACATTTATATAAATAAAAACAAACCACACCAACACAATCCTAGTTGTAAGCATATTACATCACAAAACCATTCTCACACACTCCCAGTTTCAAACATTATACATCACTTCTAATTTACCCAGTCTTTCTCACTCAAACATTACATAGCTCAATTAAGTCCTGTTGCCTTTTAGGCCTCATTCCTTCCTTGTATGTACTCTTCCCATAATTCCCATTTTTCCTATGTAGTTTGCTGCAACCCTTTTCTAAAGATCTCAATTCCAGTTGTTTTACCTCTGTTACTATATTTACTACTTCCAGTACAGTTGGTTTGGATTTTGATTCCATTTTTTAGTAATTGCTTTTTTTGACAGCCACCGTTATTAAACACAGCAAGGCCTTACCATGTCTAGGCAATACTGATTCTGTATCATAGTTCAGAAAAATTGTCTCCCTCATCTAACTAATCTGCCCAACCAGCATTTATGTACCTCCTTCCTAAGGACATGCATTTGGTGTTAAAGGGGGTCAAAAACTGCTACTAGAAAATCATATATGTATAAATGGAAAAGATATTCTAGTTGGTGCAAGTCTAAGAACCAGGACCTTTCAAGGCCTTGTTACCTCTAGTTCTTCATTATTTCAGTGAGTTGTTATCACATGACCTCTCTTATTTATTTATCAAGGTCCATCTTTTCACTGTATCTGCTTATTTTCCCCTTAGATCACCCTTTTCTCCCTGTCCTCATATCAATCAATTTTGAAAGGGGTTTTGCAAATCCATCCCCCTAGAAAACATTTGGCCCTTCCTTGGAATCTTAATTTTGTGGTTGAAAATCGACACTTCTGTTTGAACCAACTTTTCAGACTGATGTGAGGGTCTTAACATGGAAAACTGTGCTACTCATTGCTTTGGCTTCTGCATGTAGAATATCCAATTAAAATGGTGAGGCAACCTTACATCATTTTCTGTAAGGGCAGAGTATCTTTGAGAAATAATCCTTCTTTATGCCTAAAGTGGTTTCAGAATTTACTGTATGCCAAGCTATTAAACTCCATGGAGTCCTTCCATAACCTAAAAATAAAGGTGAAAGAATTCTACATACTAAGAAATGTCAAAAGGCAGCTAAGATTCTACTTTGACAGACCTAAACCCTTCAGGAAAATAGATAATCTGTTTCTCTCCTATAAAGATAAGAAAAAAGGACAACCAGTGTCAGAGCAGATAATTTCCAGATGGTTTTCTCATACTTTATGTTAGCCATAACTGGCTGCTTCCTGGCAGGATTAGGGGTCATTCTACTTGGGCTTTGGCTTCATCTGTGGCTTTTTGGAAAGAGAACTCTACAAGCAATCTAGAGGCAGCAATGTGGTCCTCTGAACATACTTTCAATAAGCATTGGAAACTGGATTCTTTTTCCAGGTCCAGAACAAACTTTGCTAGGACCATTTCTCAAAGCCTCCTGGATGCTTGAATTCCTTTCTCCTCTCCATGTGTTTATAAAGTTTTGTGGCATTACATTAAAACGTCATAAACTCAAACATAAAATGACTGATCTTAAGTAGTTTATCACCAAAAACTGACTAAACCCCCCTAAAGAAGTATATATATATATATATATATATATATATATATATATATATATATATATATATATATATATATATATATATATATATATATATATATATATATATATATATATATATATATATATATATATATATATATATATACATATGGGTCTATATTAGAACACTGGACATTCAAAATGTCGACTGTTCTAATATCGAACCCTACCAATCGAAAATACCAAACATCGAACGTTCAGAACAGCAAATTTTTTCCTAGGGAAATAATACGCTGTTCCAAAACACATACACACAACACAAGCACACCAAACAAACAGCAATACACACACACACACACACACACACACACACACACACACACACACACACACACACACACACACACACACACCTAAAATCTTACACCTATCCCTACACTAAACTATACACACACCACTAACTATCCACTTACCTTAACCCAAACCCTAACCCTAAGGTCCGTCACTATCGCACACTCACCTCACCCGTGCCCTAACCCACCCTAACCCTCATGTCCACACAATCGCACACATACCTAACCTGTGCCCTAACCCTAACTCACCTAACCCGCCCTAACCCTCATGTCCACACAGTCGCACACATACCTAACCCGCACCCTAACCCTCATGTCCACACAATCGCACACATACCTAACCCACACTCAATCACACACTTACCTGAACCCATCCCATAACTTTCCAAAAGAGCGCTGAAAATACCGGAGCAACAGAAATGGACAATCAAATTCTTTCCCTAGGAAATAATTCAGTTTTCTGCTTCTTCGAAATGGGTCGATATTAGAACATTCGACATTTTAAATGCTCAGTGTTCTGTTCTAAAATAGACCCTAAAATATATATATATATATATTTTTTTTTCCTTTTTTTTTTTTTTTTTTTTACTAGGAGCATCCTCCCTCACTCCCCCTCTGGCGAATGCTAACTATATAAATATATATGGATCTACCTGTCTAGGTCAAAACACCACAATGTTGACAGCAAGAAAGCCTAACAGAAAAGTCAACGTTAGAAATGCTAACTCCAAACTATGTACTTGTGAGTAAAATCCTCAGCACATGCAAGCAACAAAAAACAAAATAAAATTATTTTTTGCATGGCTCAAGCCTCCCCTGCCATTTATATACCTTAGCTAAGAGATTGCACATTCCCTGGCAGAAAGTGAATATTCCCTCACCCGAAGCTTGTCGATCTCGCACAACTGTCATCCTTTTCCATATGCTGACCTACTATTGAACTATTATCATATATATATATGTGTGTGTGTGTATATATATATATATATATATATATATATATATATATATATATATATATATATATATATCTATGTGTATGGTTCCCCTTTATAATCTCGAAATTCTGAAATCTCGAATTTCAGTATCCTTAGACCATAAAGGCGAAAATTCAAAATAGTGAAAGTGCACAAGCTCAAATCTGAATTTCTCAAATCCACACTTATGTATTCACGCTACAATATGTGAAGTGTTTGGCTGGGTTGGTGGCTGGAATGTAAAGTGAGTGAGTGTTTTTGTAAGTTGTACATGTGGGTTAGGGTAGGGAGGTGGAAGTATGGGTGTGAGTGTTGGACGTGTTGATGTTTGTGTATGTGTGAAGTCTGTGTGTGTGTGTGTGTGTGTGTGTGTGTGTGTGTGTGTGTGTGTGTGTGTGTGTGTGTGTGTGTGTGTGTGTGTGTGTGTGTGTGTGTGTGTGTGTGTACGTGTGTGTGCACATGCGAGGGATTGTAGAATGTTTGGGTTTGAGTTAGTTTTTTTTTTTTTGTGCAATCTCGGAGTTGTTATATATAAGTAGGGGGGTGTGGGGTGCAGGGGGGCTTGTCCCTGCTTACATGTAGTGTAGGGCTGTATAGTTTCTGTGCTGTGGATAGAATGGTGTGTGTGTTGTGTGGTGTATATATGTTTGTGATTGTGTGTTTCATGATTTTGGGTTTCGGGATTGTGAGTCATTCGCCTTTATAGTTTTGAGATACTGAAATTCGAGATTTCAGTATTTCGAGATTATAAAGATGAACCGTATATACATATATATATATATAGATTCACTTTATAATTTCGAAATACTGAAATCCCAAATTTCAGTATTTTGAAACCATAAAGTCGAATGGCCTAAATTACAAAACACAAAATCACAAACAGAAACACACCGTACACCACACATACATCATTCAACCCACAACACAACAAATAAAACACACACAAACACAAAAACACAAACAAATAAACATACACTACATATAAGCAGGTGGGCAAGCCACCCTGCACCCCCCATCCCCCTACTTAATATATACCAAGTCCGAGATCGCACAAACACACACAGAAAGGAAACTCACACCCACACATTCTACAGCCCCTCGCACACACACAGACATACACAAACATCGCACATATACAAACACCAACACATCCAACACTTACACCCTCATACTTTCACATGCCTACCCTAACCCACACGTACAACTAACAAACACATTCACACACACTCAAACTCCCACACAAAACCCTACCAAAACACTTGCTTACCTTAAATCACACCTAAATCCATACACAACATGAAACACCATCCAGTCGCAACACCGCACGCAATGCACCGTACAGCCCTAACCGCAAATTCGAGATATTCGGATTCGCGATTATGCACTTTTGCGACTTTCAACGTTCAACTTTGTAAGTTCGAGAAACTGAAATTCGGGATTTCAGTAATTCAAAATTATAAAGTGAATCTGTATATATATATATATATATATATATATGTATATATATATATATATATATATATATATATATATATATATATATATATATATATATGTATATATATATATATATATATATATATATATATATATATATATATATGTATATATATATATATATATATATGTATATACATATATATATATATATATATGTATATACATATATATATATATATATATATATATATATATATATACCAACTCTGTAATTTTATTAATGTGGGGAAAGGGAAATTTCCCAATTTCTCACTTAGGAGCCTATAACCTAATGTTCAGCCAAATGCCTTCTCAATGAAACAAAGGTAACCCTTTTATAAGATATGACAGTCTACTCATATAGCTTAGGGTACTGTAACAGTGATCCAAGTGCTGAATATAGTGCAGTTGTGTGAGTAAACCTAAGAAAACAGTAGATGCTCAAAAGGTCCCTGTTGCATTAGCCTTCTGCTCCCTCCAACACCCTTACTTGATATTTTTGTATACGTATATTGCCAGTGTCTGGAAGTATATACCTTGCATGTATAGCCACAGTGTTTTTTGCTTCATTGCTCTTTTCCTAGCAATTTTTTCTTTCAGGGCCATAAATTCCCTTTTCGGGACAAAAAAGCTCTGGAACTTGCTGGCACTCAGTCTCCCTTTTATATGGCTCTACTAGAGCAAGAAACAGTTTGGTTGCATGGAAGGTGCCATGTGAAACTGTCCAGACAAGGATAAAACACACATAGTGCAGTCCACTGTAACAATGATCTATTACAATATCTACTGTTACGGTAAGTTTACTTACGCATCTGTACTTTCTAAGGTAAGGTCAGAGATAAAAGTTAGGATTAGCACTCCTTACACATATGGTGCAGAGGGACAAATTAGGTCTGGATATTGTTGTAGGTTATGGTTAAAAGATCACAAAATATACTTGTTATCTTCTTGTATTCAGTACTTTGGGTAGTTGGTTGACCTCTCAACTCTCCAGGTTTTTGCTGAATGCCTAGATTTTTGCATCATATTTTTGGACTGTTCCTTAAAAGATTTGTGGTTTTCTGGATTTAGATGAAAGAGAATTAAGTGATTTTAATTATTTCAATTCTGTTTAAATATATGAGTCGCACTTAGTGACCTGTGTGGTAATAATACTCTGTACTTTTCTGCTCCCTTCTACTTGCATTTTTACTTTTGTTCTGGGACCTTCGTCTTGTATTTTTGTTAGCAGTTGTGGAAAGATCGTGTTTCTGCATTGTTCTGCATTTCTATTTCCACAAGTAGAATTACCTGTAAAAGCTGTCTGTTTATATTTTAAACCCTGCTGACTTACAGTCTTGTGGTTCATTTCACATTTGTGGCAGAAGTGTATACTCCTGCGAGATTTTGAACATTAGTCATGTATTACTGCATTTTTTCATAAACAGTGTTACTGTTAAATTTCTGCATAGTCTGGTGCCTTAAACTGTAGTTCAATAGTAAGAGAATTGTCTACGCTTCAGTTTGTGCTTCACTGCTTTTATATTTTGCTTATCTTTTACCTACTTAAAATTGCATTCTGTTTCTGCCCCATCCTCCACTATCACACTAAGCTAAAGTTTCTGGAGGAGCTCCAGTATGGCCTTTATTTGATTGCATGCCTCTCTAGTTATCCTGTTTGGTTTTCACCAACCCGTCCACACTTACTGCTGTTGTTGTTTAATAATAAAGCTGTGTCTCTGGCCTCTACCCCTTATGATTATATGAATTTGAAAGTCCCTCCATCCCTCTCTCCCTCCCCCTTTCATTGCTGTTGACCTTTGTGTAAGCTATATGTGAACTCTTCCCATCCATCCCTCCCCCTTTCATTGCTGTTGACCTTTGTGTAAGCTATATGTGAACTCTTCCCATCCATTGTTTTCCATAGATCCATGATACTGAGTGCCAGCCAGCAAACCGTAATTGTTATTGAGTAAACCTCCTTTATTACATATTATCTTTAGCTACATTTTCCAGGAACTCGGGCTTGGTGTCTTAGCCTGCATTTAAGAAGTGTTTTACTTGTATCCAGTGCTAACCAGGCAAAGTCATGTACCTTTGATGGCTAAATCGCACTAAGTGATTGCTACTGTTTCCTACTTTTATGTGTGTATTTCACAGATTGTTTTGTAAAAATGTAATTAATTAATTAATAATAATAATAATAATAATAATAATAATAATAATAATAATAATAATAATATTGTTTGTCTTTTCGGCTTTTCCCGGTAAGGGGTCACCGCAGCGGAACTCCGGCCCGCTAATGATTGGCAGTAGATTTTTATGGTGCCGAGTTGCCAGCCTGATGCCCAACCTTCAGTGAAGGCACGCCCATTTACGCATGTCTTTCGTAGGCCACTCGACCATGGGGAGGACATGCAGACTCCACACAGAAGGCACTCCCCACACACTAGCTAAGAATCGAACGGGAGAACCTCTTGCTGTGAGGCAACAATGCAACTGCTTTACCACCGCGGCTAATAATAATAATAATAATAATAATAATAATAATAATAATAAAATGTTCTTATCAGTGTTACTTCTGTAAGACTGTCTTGAAATTGCCTTCAGCAATGGATTTTCAGATAGATGCTATAGTGGTTTGTGGTAGCACTGCACTTCTAGGTCTCTTTTACTGTGCTTTAACATTAGGAGGACTGGGTTTATTCATGTTGTGGCAGGAGGTGTTTGCCTAGTCTGTCTTGGGGGAAAACACAAAGACTCATGGTCAGGAGGCTCGTTAGTTAGCTTTCTGTTTTTCTGTGCTGTTGTAAATTTTGCATGTTTGCATGGGTTAGCAGTGCCCTGTACTGTAGCAAAGACCTATAAAGAATGATTCATAAAATTGTACCCTGTAAAGCAGCAATATAGCATAAATACCTTCTGTGCCAACAAACTTAGTGTAGCTAGTTGTGAGTCAAATGGCAGTACCTACAGATTTAGTTGAATTCAGTACGGTGTAAATATATTAAAGTTAGTAAGCTGCCCAAATAAAGCACCCTTAATATCCTTTTAACCCCAACACACCACACCTTGTAGCTCACAAATCAACAAACAGGACAGTATGGATATGCAATTTCCTAACGTCTCTTTATGCAGCTTGGTGGATATAGACATCTTGAGACAATGTAGCAATTGTCCCGTTTACTGACAGCCACTTAATTCTTAAAGAAGCACACACAATCTGTGAGAGGTGTACTTACACAATGACACTGGAGGCTAAACTCTTGCATAAAAGTGCACATTATGTTGTCAAAACCACACACACACACACACACACACACACACACACACACACACACACACACACACACACACACACACACACACACAACACCCACCTCACATAATACACAACACAAACATAGACTAATGTATGCTGAAACACTTAAAAAAGCAATGTTCGTGAACAAGAAAGATTGCCTAGATCACCTGTTGTCAAAGCTATGCATCAGCAAGCTCAAAGGCACTCAAAAAATACTCCACCTAATGCCACACGCCACACACCACACGTACCTGTCACAAAACACCCTTGACTATGTAACGAATAAGCCCATTAGAAGGCTCTAACATACTGGACCTCTTGCTTACAAATATGGGAGAACGCCTACCCTGTCCCCCCCAATGCCTCATCCTCCCAGCTAAAGTCTGACCATAAAACTGCTTCCTTTGAAATCAAAATCAACTCTGTAATTCCATTAAAACCAACAACAATCAGGAACTATTCCAAGGCAAATTACCTTTTAATAAGTGATGGATTGTCAAAATGTAATGTCTCCAAACTCAGAGAACACAGCAGTCTATGCTGAATTGCTTTCAGAAATTCTGTACAACCATGTCAATGGCTGCATAGAGGCTGCTGTACCTATCAGAAGTAAACCCATTACTAGCCCTAGAAACAAACCACTCCTGTGGCATACCAAATTAAACAGGATATACAACAACAACAATTATGGCAAAACTCAGGAAGGGTAATTCCCATAAAGATAGAAACTCTCTCATCAAACTAAATAGACAACTAAAAGGACTAATTAGGTCAAGCAAAGCCAACTTTGAGATTAAGATAGCCTCCCAGGTGAAAGATAACCATAAGGCCTTCAACAGCTATATTAGAAATCTGATGGGCAGCACACAGCAATGAACTGAACTGGTGGTTAATGCTACTATGTTCACTGCACCTGGTGGTATAGTAAACTTGTTAGCAGACAAATTCAGTTCCAACTATACTCCCCTCTCACCTCCAAACATCCCCTCAAAATTCCCTCAAACATAACCCCTTCAGCTACAACTAGGGAGTATGTACTGGCTGCACTCACTAGAGCCAAGAACACAACCTCAGTAGGCCTCATTAACATCCCAGGATGCCTTCTGAATAATCTAAAATATGACTTATCAGGACCCATGTAGTTGTTATTTAACTGTAGTCTAAAAACAGGCATTATGCCACGTCGTTGGAGGACTGTAACGATCAACCTCTTCATAATGGAGGACCTTCCAGAGATCCTGGAAACTACAGACTCATTAGTCAGACTGGTCTTATTTGCAAAGCCATAGACAACATTATCATGGAAATTATCATCAAGGACATAGAAGACCTCCAGACACTGGATCTTTCCCAGTTTGGCTTTGTCGAAGGAAGGTCATGCTTACTGAATCTGGATGACTTCACTGAAAAGGTCACAAAAGCAATAGATGAGGGGAAAATGGTACATATTGCCTACTTAGTTTTGGCTAAAGCATTTGATACAATACCCCACTCAGGCATTGTCAACAAACTTATGGAACTAGGTATTAACCCCTTTATAACACTCTGGATAGCTAGCTGGCTCACTGATAGGACCCAGGAGGTTAAATCCTTGATGCCACCTCTACAAAGAGGACAGTCACCAGTGGAGTCCCCAAGACCTCTGTGCTGGCCTACTCCTCTTTCCCATCTGCTCCTCACATGTCAAAGCCAATGTCAAAGGCCTTTGGCTGACTAGTTCACAGATTACAAACTGGGAGCAGTCACTGAATTCCCCAAAAATGAGAACACTCTTTAGGAAGGTCTAATACAGATAAATGCTTGGTGCCAAAGCCATGGTTGAAAACTTAATACCAAGAAATGCTTTATAGTACCTTTTGGGAAGTCTACCACTCTGGGTAACTACACCATCAATAAAACACTCTTAAAAGTTGATTCACTAATCAGTGGGATGTGGGAACTTATGTAGATAGTAACCTAGCCTTTGACCATCATGGGTCCAAAGAAGTAAGAAAATCTTTCAGTGTTGCTGAACTTATAAGCGTGAGCATGGCATCTAGGTCCAGAGAGATCATCATAAATTGTGCTCAGCCCTCATGAGACTTATCATAGAGTATAATGTCCCCATTGGTATGTACCTGACAAGATATATGCAGCAACTGGAATGTCCACATAGGTTCCTTAGAAAAAGAATACAGGGAGAAAACACAATGTCCTGCCCTAATCATCTCAAAGCCCTGTCTCTTTACTTGGTATCATAAAGACTTCTTAGAGGTGATCTTTGCCTGGCATACAGTGCACCCCAGAACTGTCTTGATAAACCTTGTGCACATCATCAAAACAAGCAGCATCAGAACTACTGGTTTAAAAGACCTACATTTTGCTTGTGTCATAAATAGGATATGCTGGAGAAACAGATACGTTTCTCAGAAAATTCCTATTCTTTGGAACAGGCACCCCATTCATGTGAAGCAAAGTTTATCCCTAACCCTTTTTAAGCAAAACATAGACCAATGGATGAGTAATTAGAAATTCACCCCTGGTTTGGCTCCTATGTCTCTGATGGAGAGAGGCAGTCAGTAAATCACAACTTATATAAATCAAATTTATGGTCACATTTGGGTCGGATGATTAGTCTTAAAAGGGCTCTTGTGGTCATTAGCCTAGTATACACCTATGAACCTATGAACACAGGAACTCTGTCTGTCTCTCTCTCTCTCTTTCTCTGTCCTTCAGACTTACTCCAGAGAATCTTTCAGGTTTCATATTCCTGCTTGTTCTACTCCACAAGGAATACCTGCTTTTACTGTAAAGCAGTAGCTACCTGACATTATACCTTTACTGTGAGCTTTTCTGCAGGCTCACATACAAGCTCCACCATTTATCTGGGTGAGCCTATTAACCATTTCATGTCTTCTCTTTCTAGGTGATTTCCACATTCTGGAGGTCAAGCTAAAGTAAGAGAACCATCCTTCATCCAACCTCTATACCACCATGTTATATAATGTGCATTTATCTTTGCCTTTGTAGTCTGTGGCATGATTAAAAAAGGGTCTCAGAATGTAAAGTTCACTTTCACAATTAAATACTTTAAAATCATATGCCAGTGTACAATGGTCAATTACAAAAAGTGGTGCCAATTACAAATCAATAGTAAAAGAATAATACAAAATGCAAAATGCTTGTTGTTTAAAATATGTATATGTGTGTGTGTGTGTGTGTGTGTGTGTGTGTGTGTGTGTGTGTGTGTGTGTGTGTGTGTGTGTGTGTGTGTGTGTGTGAGGATTCACTGTACAATCTTGAAATACTGAAATGTCGAATTTCAGTATTTCGAGACTGAATAAGTCGAAAAACCACATACACGAAAACCCACACTCACGAATACTACAATCGTGTCCATTCACACACACACACACACACACACACACACACACACACACACACACACAAACCAGGACATAATCACACACACACATACACCTACCTAACTAAACAAACATAACAACACACACAAACACACTTAACCTACCTATAAGCAGGGGGGCAAGCCCCCCTGCACCCCCCACACACCCCTACTTATATATTCTAACTCCGAGGTCACATTAAACACACAGCAAACACCACTACACACACTCACACACACTAAAATCCCTACCCATTATCGTCAAACACACAACACTTACCTGAAACCCCAGATAAATCCACAAATCGCACCACATATCATGAACGCGACACCACGATAGTGGCAGATTTGACATTTGCAGATTCGGCATAGTGTAGTTTCGGTTAACTGCACTTTCCACTATTCGGTCTCGATATACTGAATTTCGACATTTCAGTACGTCGAGATTGTCTAGTGTATCCGTGTGTGACAAGTTTTGGACTTTTTCTGCTTTCTGTAAAGAAAGACCACAGTACTTTTTTATGATGTCTAGGAGTTGCTCAATGACTTTTTTCTTGTAGTTTGAGGCAGGTTCAGTTACAGAGAATCTGAGGATCATATTCCTTTCTGAAGAAAATGTGAAGACTCCAAGAGGC
>NC_056743.1:622362418-622407418 GCF_019279795.1 Protopterus annectens | reverse complement strand
CATTCAAAGTTCCGACCCTCACTACCACAGTCCTAGCCTTTCTCCTCTCTTCCTGCCTTTGGCCATGTCTTCCGCCTCTTCTCCTCCTTCGGCCAACAGTAGCCCAATTTCTGCCAGCACCCTGTAGGCTAACAGTACTGGTGGTGGTTGTTGATAACCCAGGCCTCGACCTATCCGGTATTAAAATTTTTCTTGGTGTCTGCATGAAATGTTTTGGTGAAGTTTTACGCTGGATGCCCTTCCTGACGTGACCCTCCCCATTTATCCGGGCTTGGGACCGGCACAAAGAAATGCACTGGCTTGTGCATCCCCAGTGGCTGGGTTAATATATATATGTGTATGTATATATAGATATAGATATATAGATATAAATATGGTTCTATACTGTATGATCAAATGTAGTGAAAACATCAACAAAATATGTTCAAACATACAGAATAAGGAAAACAACCAATAACAAACTACGAACTACAAAATTCTGAAAAAGGAAAACTATTTCTTCACCCAGTATTAGCACTAACCCCCTCCCCCCATAACACTAGCCTCAAATTCTTCTGAATAGTGGCAGTGTTATGGGAAGGTTTTTATTAAGGTACGGTGTAGGGTTAGCGTTGGTGGAAGGGGCAGTGTCAGGGTTAGCGTTGGTGGAAGGGGCAATGTTAGGGTTAGGGTTCATGGAAGGGACAGTGTCAGGGTTAGGGTTGGCACTGATTACTAAGGTGGGCAGGGGACTTTGCATAGTTAATAGTTGCACTGCATCTATACATTTATATGTGATAATTTATTCAGAGTAAAGCAGAACAACTCTGCACTACCAGAGTGCCAGTTCAGATGAGAAGTACATGAGTGTGTGTGCAAGATGATGGCAGTATGACTGCATGTGTTTGGGTACAGGCGCAATGCATGAGAGGGTACCATTATTTAGTATGAATAGCAGATTACATTGAATGACTGTGTGTGTGTCTGTCTCTTTGTGCTGGGTGACTTTTGCTTTGTGCTGGTATAGATTGTGAGATCAGAAATGCAGGGTCTGCTAGAACTAGATGTGTGTGCCTTTGTGTCTGTCTGTCTATGTGTATGTGCCTGTGTGTGAGTGTATGTGACTATGTGTATCACTCCTATGCTCCTATGTATATGTATGTTTGTTTGTATATATCTGAGTGTGTCTCTTTACATACATATATACATACATACATACATACAAATATTTCAAGCACATGCATTAATGCCCTTCTTAGCCTGCCAATATACAAAAACAATTGTTTCCTTAAGAAGTATACATACTGTTCTCAAAACTATCTAAACAAGTACTTTCTTTGTTGTAATTTCGTAGTCTGTTCCGTATATCAGCTGCTCTCTCAAAGAACCAGTTAGTACTCCTATCATTCCTATAGAATCTTTTTTTAATTTCTCCAAGTCTTTTGGGTTTCTATTACCATGACGGGAATGGACCTCATTCCTAAGCCAAAGTACAATTAAAATTCATGAAATTAGTAGACTCCTTCTGCAGTTCGTATGGGGTTACTTGTATTGGTAACAATTCTAAATACAATTGTAGATTCTTTGTTATAAGACCCATTGCTCCTACTACTATTGGAACTGTCTGGGTATCTCTTTTCCACACTACTCTCGTTTCTGCCTGCAAATTCTGATATTTTATGACTTTGTGTTTCTCTGTACACAAGACACTGTAGTCACTAGGTGTGGCAATTTCAATGATCAATGCTACTTTTGCTTCTTTTCATGAACCACTATATCCAGTTTTCTAGCATCTGTCTTTTGAACTGTTGGTAATGGGTGATCCCATGTGAAGTAGACTTCATCATTTACTATGATGCTTTGTGGCTCATGTTTCCAGTGTTTTTCAACCACTTCAATACCATAATATTTGCCCAATCCCCACCGCAACAGTCTTGCCACATTATTATGTCTTTCAGCATACAGTCCTTCTGCCATTAGTATGTCAAAACCAGCAATGAGGTGTGCGACTGTTTCCAGTTGTGTTTTACAAAACCTATATTTGTCTGTTTCTACCACATGTTCAATGGACATTGTAAAGCAATGTGTACGTAGTCAGCTATCTTGGGCTGCCAATATTAACCTTTCATCTCTTGGTTTGAATTCAACATAGGTTGTCTGATGATTCTATAGTACTTTTTGAGAACTATGAACATTCCCAGAGATAATTGTCTCTACATGCCACATATGCCTGAATAAGAGCTTCTCTTTGATATCTATGAGACACTGTACAAGTTTAGATATTTTAGTCTTTCATAATAACTTAAATTTTTACATCCATGGATGCCCTTGGTATACTTCTGCTGTACTCTTTCCAGTTTACTCACGCTTGTTTTCTTATAAGGTTTCCATATTGTTATTGTATACTCAGGTTTGGCTCTGTTGTAACCAACAAACAATGAATTCATCATTTCTGATTTCCTAGACTTTATAAATCTTTTTCTACAACCTATAGTTCTATAACTATCATTAACCAATTAGCTGATATGATTAGAAAAACACAAAGCTGGATCTATCCATATACCCAGGTCCTTAATTGAATCTTCAGTTTCAATCACTGTGTGCTGTATTAGATACTCGCCTTTCAATTTATGTCTTTCAAATCTCATACTTAGCTTTTAATGCATTTACCAGCATATTATGCACAAATGGTCAATGTGGACAAGTTATTTTGTAGACGTGCCTTATCTATACCAAATGTAATCAGTTTCCCCAATTTCATGTCATCTGCATATAGACTGTAGAACACCTCAGATGAAAACGTTAGGTCTGAAAGATACAATCTAAACAAGTAAGGGCTTAGGTTAGAGCCCTGTGGGACACCCTGACTGTAACCAAGAATTTTACCTGTCCAGTTGCTGTCTGATACTTGCCATGTCCTATTTGTAAGCCATGCAGATATCCATCTTATCAAGAGTAGATCGATAACTAGTTGTACTAACTTATTCATCAGTGTTTTGTGTATGGCTTTGTCAAATGCTGAACTTAAAGCTATATAAATGACACCACAGCACAATTGTTCATCCATACCTGTTATATTGTTATAGAACATTATGTTACAGGTGGTTAAAGATCTATTTTCAACATATGCATGCTGATATATGGTTTCAAGTCCCAACCTATCCATTTCTGGCAATATCTTATCCAATATTATCTTCTCTATTATTTTTCCACAACATAAAAGTAGACTCAAGGGTCTATATTACTCTGGGTTTCTCCTAGTCCCCTTTCCCTTAGAGACAGGTTTAATAAGCACATCTCCAATCTTGCGGAATATCCCCATATGTATATGACTTGGTAATTAATAGATATAATAGTACTGTAAGTTCTTGCTGAAGTGTTCTCAGGTCATTATTAGTAATTTCTTCTCCTTCCTGTGCATTGTTTGGATCCAGTTTGCGCAGTTCTTTTTCAATATAATTTAATTTGATTCCAATTTCTGCAGTTACCTGAATGTTACTTGGACAACTTAGCACTCCCTTTGTTGAGCCAAACTGTTTTGCATAATATTTTGTAAATATTTCTATAATTTGTTGTGTGTGAGAATACATTTTAGAATCTTCACAGAGTTTATCAATTTGTATGTATTTACTGCTTCCAGATTTTATGTATCTATAAAAAGGTTTCCTATTATGCTCAATATCTTAATATAAATTTTCTTCAAATTTTTGTTGATCTTGTACCACACTTTGCTTAATTTGTTTGTCCAGCTTGTTTATTTCAGTTTTGAAAGTTGTAGTTCAACCTCTCTTCAATTTATTATTATATTTTTGTATCTCACCTTAATCAGGTATCTTGTTCTTATCGAAATATATCCCCCCTGATGTATGCCTAGATCCCGATGTTAAACATTTTTTTTTATTTTTTGCACTCAAACAATTTGTCTTTCAAAACTTTTCACATTCCATCTGCAGTTTTTACGCTGAACACTCCATTTAGTTTTACATAGTGACTGTTTTGCTTACATATAACCTGTAATTAATCTTCTGTGCATTGGTTTAGATTTCAGTTTGGCAGAATTATCTAGCAACAAATTAACCTTTATAACCCCATGATCACTACACTCTTTAGGAACACAAACAATGTCTAGTATGTTCTGCTCCCTGGGAGGATTTTTTACCCCTCTTTGAGGGATGTGTCTATATCTGGTCACCTACATAGCTTCTAATGGTAGGGCTTAATCTCTTCAGCTGAATTATTTATATTCAAACACATTTCATTTCAATTTACTGTAGTTTTGTCATTAATGTACATGATTATTAATCTCATTGCAGAATATGAGTGCAACCCTGGTTGTATGTGCAGGGCAAGTTTCACTGTTGCACTAGTTTTTGAGAGTACCACTCAAAAAAATTAATTATACATATGTCAAAAACAATTAAGATGAAAAGATCTTAAAAAATATCTTTCCTTGTGCCTTCATATTCTGTGCAATCTAAATGTGTTCTTCAAGTCAAAGGCCTTGTTGGGGAAACTGTGCTTCTGGAAGACAACAGTCACAGCCAAATATCTAAGCATTAAAAGTAACAGCCAAACATAATTAAACCATGTTCATACTCCCAACCCCCAACAGTAGGAAAGGGAAACTACTGATGTTTATTGGTACATTACTACTGCAGTAGCACAAGATATAAGGGTTGTATTCTGCCAAGGATTGGAGGACTAGCAAGTGTCCACAGCTTTAGGGTACCTTCCACATTCCTAAAACACTGAAGAGCTTGAGAAGAGCAATATCTAGACACTGGTTAGAAAGTCAAAATCTCAGAAATCCCATGACATCAAAAGAGTTCCCTTCCCTCCACAAGTAGGTCTAATGGTATGTAAAAGTGCTACAATTGTAGCACTTGTAGGTGTATATATATATATATATATATATATATATATATATATATATATATATATATATATATATATATATATATATATATAAGGGTCCTTATGTTAGCTTACACCATTTGAATTACACCATTAGTACACCTGGTAGGTTTAATTGTAGCACCCAGAATGTAGTCTATATTGCCTTATGTTCAGGATGTTTGGTCTTTTACATAGGCATGACCATTAGAAATTTGAACAAATGGATCAAAGAGCATTATTATGCCATCAAGATTAAAGCTGACAATAATGCATTATACAGACATTCTATCAGTTGCATTCTATAGAAAAAAAATCACTTGTTCCATCTTAGAACATGTACAAAAGGATTTAATGGGTGAGAATTTAAAAAATAGAGTGGAAAGAAATGAGACTTTATGGCAGCTGAGGTTGGGCTCAGATAGGCCACCAGGTTTAAATGATATGGTGAATATAAAGTGTTTTTTGGCTGAAAGGAAACTGGTTATTTAATTAGCTTTGTATTTCCACTTATTTTTAGCATCTGATTGTTCAACTGATTATTAGTTACTTGTTTTTTTATTAAGAAATTAGTTTTAGAGAGCAGAGTATATGTATGTGTAAGTTTTGGATATGTTTGTATTTCTGATGAAGTCTGATTGATGAAAGTTAATTAATAGTTTTTATGCTAATTTTTGTGAGATTATTGTCTGTTGCCATCAGTGTTTATGATTTCTTGGTTGGTTTTACACTGAGTGATGGTATTTTGGTGGTTCATTTTAGAGTTTACTTTGAACCAGGATATTCGTCTCCTCATTTTCTTTCCTGAACTAAAAAATAAAGGGAAAATAATTTTATACACTCTGGATGTGCACCAGCAACTGAAATACTACACTGACAGGACAAAAACCTTCTGGAATTTGAATCAACTGTTTGTTTCTCATGAAAGTAAGGAAAACAGACAATCAGTGCCAAAATAGACAATTTCTAACTGTTTGTCTCATGTTATTGCTTTTTGTTATTCGTACCATAACAAGACTCTTCCAAGCGAAGCCTAGGCACACTCATCAAGGGCTTTGACTACTTTTATGGACTTTTTAGAAAAGAGCGAACTTTAGAACTATTCTAGTTGAAGCAATTTGGTGTTTTCCAAATACTACATAATCAATTTTTCTGTAGGTTCAGAACAGGATTTGCTATGACTATTCTTCAAGGGTTTCTGGACTCTGATCCTTTCTCCTCCTCCCTTTTCTTCTAAGCTCTGGTATTCTTCCCACATAGCCTAGGCTACTGCAAAAATGATCTAATGATGAACATAGTAGAACTGTGTAAGTAAAGTTACCATAACAGTTCATGCTCAAATAGATCACTGTTGCAACACAAATGCCATCCTTTCTTCCATTTTTTTGTTGTTCTTATGCCAGTGTATGGGTATTTTGTCATTCTTTTACTTTTGTGACAAATAACTGCCTGGCAGACCTCTAGCCTCATTTGCTCTGAGGCATGAATGTGCTGACATTTTGGCACTCTAACCAGAGCCAGATCTTGGTCAAATGGGGGTCCTAGGCAGGGGGATGGACCAGCCACCCCCAGCAGCCATTCTGGTGCCCCATTACCTAACTTTCTCCCCCCACTATGTATGCTATTTTCTTCTTTATTTTTGAAATGAAGGCAGGTTAGTCCCACTAGGCTAGTAACTTTTTTTCATGAGTGACTTTTGGTGGTATTTATACTACAAGGGGAAATTTGGCCAGGGCATTGGAGAACTTCTCTCTACTCTTTTTGATAGCTCAGGTGGATGAAAAAGATCTAATATTTTATTTTATTTATTTTATTTTATTTTACATTTGTTGACCGGGCTAGTCTAGCTGGATACATATCCTTTTTCAGTAGAGGCCCGGGGAGAAAAGCTCCCAACCATGTGAACAGTTTAGCAATTACAATTTTATGGAAATCTTACATTATAATGTATAACAAAACAGTAAAAAAAACCTTATATACAAGAGGGAGAAAACAAAAAACAAAAAAAAAAAACATAAAATAAAATTATATATTTATAAAAAAATTATTAAGGGGGAAAAAAATTTGATGGGGGGAAAACCCGGGTTATAGTAAGAAAAGATGAAGTATTAAATTACAGAAGTTTAAATGGGGGGCCCATAACCGGGGAACAAAATTTTCTGTTATTTTTGAATGTGGGAGTGGTAAAATTTAATTAGGGGGAAATTTCCAACCCCTTTCCTTGAGTTACATAAAATAATATTTTAATTTATTTAATATTAAACTATTTTAACCCAAAACTAGGTGGTATAGGGTTAATATAAGTTGGGGGTTTTGGGGTTTGAGAATATTTTGGGTTGTGATTATTAATTTTAAAAATTATTTAAAATTTTTATTATACAATGTTTTTTGGTGGTTCCGTTAGTTTCAAGGTAGGGGGTATTTTGCCTCCTTTTCGGGAAGGAAAACCTGGGACCCTTTCCCCAAAAAACCCAAGGTTTTTTCCTGTGGGTGAATTTCCCTTTTCCTTACATTCCCAATTTTTTCCCCCCCCTTTAAGGGTAAAAGTATGGGTCTTTGGCTTTTTCCCCAAAACCCTTTAAAATTTGGGGGGGACACTCTATATTTCATTAGGTCCCCCCAAAAAAACCCCCCAGGAAAACTTTCTTTAAATTTGGAAGTAGCAAAAAAAAAGAACTTTTTTTTGGGTTAAATTTTTTGGCCCAAACCCTTTTTAACCCTTTCCCCATTTTGGGTCTACTTGCATTCTGGAAAAACCCGACACCCAATATCCTGCTATTTCATTACTAATAAATGTGAATATTAAAAACAAGAAAAAAAAAAATTACCTTACCCTATGTTTTTAATTTTTTAAACTTTTTCCACTAACTGCTTGTTGGCGATTATTCCTTCCTTTGGGCCCAAAATTTCCCCAAATAGGGTTTTGGGTTTTATGTTCCCATGTCAAAGCTTTGATAATCAAGAAAGGGTGCGGGATTGTTTTTTTACGGTTCCTTTTTCCCCATTGCAAAAAAAAAGGGGGGCCCGGGTGTTTTGGGTGCAAACCCCCCTTAAAGACATAATTGAGGTAGTGTAAATTGTTTGAACACACCTTCCAAATTTTACTTTAAATTACTTCCATAAATAAATCCTTTGGGGCCCCTTTTTTAAGGGTTTTTAAAGAAAAAACCAAATAAAATTTGCCCTTTGGGATCTTTATCAAATTTAGGGAAGGAAAAGACATCGAGGCTTTGGGGATAAAAAGGGCGATCACACAAAGGCCTTTTATTTTATTATTTCCATATAGGTGGATATATAATTAAAAACCCGGGAAAGTTTAGGTTAAATAATTAATTTGGCTAACTATTTTTTTATTTAAGGCATTCTTTTTCCCGTTTTTTTTTGGTATCTGATTTAAAATTTCCAGGTTAAGGATTGTTAAATCCCCCCCAAAAACTTTTGGGTTAAACTTTTTACCCTTTAATCGTAATCCTGTTTTTATTTCTATACTCATTAATTTCTCCCTCTAATTTTTTCATCAATTTAAAGTACTTCCATTTTCCACCTTTCCGGGTTTTAAATTTTTTTTTTTCCCTTTTTACCAACCTTACCTTGGCAACCCTTTTTTTGGGGGCCCTTGGGTCAGAATGGGAAAGGTCTTTTAGCCCCTTTTTCTAAAAAAAAGTTAACCAGTTACAATTTTTTCCTAAAAATTTTCCCTTTAATTTTTTCTTTTTCTAAATTTAATTTTTTGGGCCCCTTTTCTTTTAAAATTTGAAATTCCTAATTTAACCGTTTTTCACCTTTTTTAGTTAAATCCAGCTTTCTACTTTCCTTTGCTGTGCATTCCCCAACTGGGTTTAATTTTTGGGGAAACCCATGTTTTTTTTGGGGGGTTTCCTTTACATACCATCTTTTTAATTCCCTTTGTTTGGGTTTTCGGGGTAAAATCCTCCCCCTTTTTTTTCCAAGGTTTTAAAATTACCCCCTTTGGGGATTTAACTACATTGATTTTTTTAAGTTTAAAATCTTTTTAAATGATTCAAAATTTTAAGAACCGGGGGTGCAATTTTCAAATTAATTAGCTTTTTAAAATTAAGTATTCCCCACCCTTTGTTTTTCCTTTTCCAATAAAACCATAAAATTTTTTCATCCTTTGTCATTTACCCATTTTCTAAACCCCTTTCCCCAAGGGGGCATAACTGTCCTTTTCCCCTTTTTTAACCCTTGGGAAGTAAGATAAATTTTAATATTAATTTATCCATTGCAAAAACTGGGCCTTTTATTTTCCCCTTTTAATTTAATTTTTTTATATCAAAGACCTTTTTTTTAAAAATTTTTTGGGGCAAATTTCCTAAGTTCGGGGTTTTTAAAACCCATAAATAATTTAAATTTTTTTTAAAAAGACTATTTTTTGGGGTTTGTGCAATATAATTTTAAAAATTCCTCCCAATTTAGTGTTCTCTATAAATAAGGGTAAATAAAGTAAGTAAATACAATCCGGGTTTTCCTTTGGTTTGGCCCTGTTTTTTCTCACTTAATGAATTTTGGACCCTGAAAGCAACAAGGGGGTTGTTAATAAGGGTCGCTGTTTGGAAATTTGGGTTGAAAAAATTTTTTAAAAGGTTTTGCGGGGGGAAGGGGGCTGGGGACCCCCCCCGGGCTGGAGGGGAAAAAATGCCTGGGTTGCACCCCAGGGCGTTTATATAGGAGAATATTAAAAGGGTAAATAAAATAAATTTTTCTTTTACCCTTAAGTCATTTTGATTAAAAATTGTAAAATTTGGAATGGAAAACAAATAACACCAAACCCAAAAAACTGGAAGGAAAAATTTTTCCCCGGGTTTTAAGATAAAATTCCCCTTTTAAGGCCAAATTTTTAGTGTGGAGGAAAAAGGGAAAATTTATTTATGGGTTTTAAAGGGTAGTTGGGGGGAGTGCAAGCGGGGGAAAGGGGCTTTTAAAAAAAAGGGTTAAAGGAAGGGCAGTTTAAATTTATGGCACGGTTTAAATATGGGGGGGACAGTGCTTTTTAAATATTTTCCTCAAAACTTTTATAGTATAATTTATTCAGAATGAGACAATTGTCATACAAGACCATTATTAAATCTTAAGTTTTTTAGATTGGATTGACGCATTTTGGGACAGGAGATTTAAGGGAAAACCTTTATTTAAATAAAGGAGATTTCATTGATTTTTGCCCTTTTTGGGGGTTTTTTGCTTTGGAAGTTGTAGTGAACGATTGCGGGAAACAGTGGTGTTTTCCTTTTGGCTGGCTGATTTTAGAAGCGCTAATTTTTAGTACATTAACACTCTTTTTTCCTGGAAAAAGAAGTTTGTATATATCTGGGGGTTTTTTAAATAAAAAATTTTTTAAATCAATTTAACAATATTACCCCTTTTAAAACCAATGATCTATAATTTTTTCCCTTAGAAGATAATCGTTTTTCAAAACAATTTTAAACAAAAACTATTGTAATTTAAGCTTGTATAGACGTCAGACCTTTGGTAACCCCCCCAAAGGGGGAATAATCCAAAACTTTAGTTATTAAAAGGGCGGAACTGCCCCTTGAAAACCCCCTTACCAGAAAAAAAACCCCTTTCCTGGGGGTTAAAGGGGGTTAAAGGAGTTGGGTAATTCTACAATACTTAAAGGAAAATAAAAAATTTTCTTTCCCCTTTAAAGGAATTTTTGGGGGTTTTTTTAATTCTGTTGTTGCAAATTCGAATTTTCAGGTTTTTGGTTTCCGACCAAGAACCGGGGAGCCACAGGTTGAATTGTGGGGCTTTTGGTTTTAGAAAATAATAAATTTAAAGGCACTGTTTAAAACTGTTGGAATGTCCCCAAATTTTAATAGGTTTACATTATATGAGTTTTGGGCCAGTAGGGGGTTTTAAAACCAACTTCAAACCAAAGTTTCACAATTCAGGCAAAGTATTGGCCAATTAATGCTTTTCAGCTCAGTTTCTCCAAAAATGCAAACACACAATAGTTCAAAATTTTTAAAAATGTGTTACAAAACTTTTCCCTTTTTAAAGTTTAAGGGAATTTTAAACCAATTGGACTAGCACTATTTGGGCCAAAATTAATTTAAAAATCTTTGGATGTAACATTTTTCCGGTGATTTTTTTTTTGGGAAAATATGAAAAAACCCAGGGAAAATTAAACAGCCAAAGTTGATGGGAAACCTCTTTGAAACAGGGGGCCTTTTAAATTTATATTTGGGGTTTTTCAAAAACCCCAAAAATTTTAATCCTTTAACCCTTAATTTTCTGGTAACCTTTCCATTTATATTTTTCCAGGCAAATAGTTTTAGAATAAGGTTTGCTTGGTTGACAAACAGAATTATCATTTTAAAATTGCTAGTTATTCTTTTCAAACCAAATTTTAATATATCTTACAAGCGAATTTGTTGAAAACCAAATGACTTAAATAAAGGCAAATTGAATTTTCCATTTCAACCTTTGGAAAGGAATCACCCAAATTTAAGGTCCTTTAAAACTTTATTTTTAAAAAAGGGCAATCTGCGGGATTTGAAAACCCCCTGGGCAAAAAAAACCCCTGCCTATTCAAGTTAAAGGGGGCCCTTATAGTCACGGAAATATTAACAGGTAAAACTAAAAAAAGTTTTTTTACCTTAAAGTCATTTTTTTATTTAAGAGGGCCTGGAAAGTTGGGCACCCAAAAACCGGGAATTTTAACCGGCCCGGGCCCCAAAAACCCGGGGAGCCAGGATGGGGGGTTTGGCCCTAATAAGATAGAAAAATAATAATTTAACAAAATAGTTTTTGTGTGGGAACAAGTAAAAACTATTATATTTACAAGAAAGTTAATCCAAACCTTTATAGGTTAAAAAAAAAGTTCAAGGGAAGAATTTTCACACTTAAGCGAAAGGTTTAAAGCAATCATCCTTTTCGCTAAATTATTAAAAACCATTCCACCCCAAAGTACCAAAGGTTAAAATGTGTCTCCAATCCCCTTTTTAAAGCAAGTTTTTAAGATTCCAATTGGAACACACTCATTTGAAAGGTAATTTAAAGTAAATTTGGATGAAAATTTCAAAGGTGTTTGGCTCTTGATTTAATCCGCTTTCTAAAAATTAACAGTTTGGGGTTTTTTAAATTTAATTTGAAATTCGTTAAATTTATTTGGTTTACCCCCTTTTGGAAAGCCAAATTTTTAAAATAATTAAAATAAAATTTTTTGGGGAAAAAAAGAATACATTGAATTTCCGGGGAAATAATTTAGAATGAAATTGCTTAGTTTTAATTTTAAAAATTTTCCCTATTTAAAACAAATATCAAATTATTTTTTCAAATTGTTGGTTAATCTTCTACAACCCAAATTTTTTGGCACACAATGATTTAGATAGTTAAGAAAATTGTAATAACTAATTTTTGAAAAGGTCCCCCCAAAGGATCGTTTATAAAATTTAGTAGGGTAAAGGGGAATTATTTTGAAAACTTTGACTAAAAACCCAAATTTCCCTCCTGGGGGTTCAGCCTTAACAGTGGTATAGTACGTTTTTTAAACAAAAAACCTAAAATAAATTTTTTTTTTCCTTAAGTATTTTGTTTTAGTTGAGATTCTGAAAAATTCCTTTAAAACCCAGGAATTCCCCTGACCCAAAAAGGGGAAGGGGGTTGGGGGCCTATGTGGGGAAAAGTTCCCATTTGGCCCCTAATAACTCTGGAGGAAAACCCCTCAAAATTATTTATATTTAAAAATTTATTTAATTTTAAACGTGGGTTTGCTTTAAAAATTAACAGTTAAACCTTTTCAAATTATGCAACCCGGTTGAAATAGGGCAATTTCATGTTGAAATTTTAGATGCTCCCAAAAATTTTAATACTACAAACTAGATAAATTTAAAATTTTCCGTCCAAACCATATTAAAGTCTTAAGTAAGGTTTTGTTGGAAACTCTTTGAGAAAAAAGGGAAGCCAAATAATTTTGGCATTAAAATAACAAACAAAATTTTTCCCCTTTTCATTAAGCCAACCAGTGGAAAAAACAATTTTGAGTTTATTGGAATCTACTTGCAGAGAACAGTGGTGTGTTAAATTTCCAGGTGGGGATTTAGCAAAGGCCAGCAAAGGTTTAATCACATTAAAACATAAAATTTTTTGGAAAAGCAATACAGGAATGGTTGGGGCAAAAAAAGGGTTTATAACAAATTTTTAAAGGGGTGAAAGGTTGAAAAGTTTACAATTTAAAAATTGTGTAGTTATTTTTTTAAATAATTAATATATTTTTAAGAGGCTTGTTAGCCAAACCCCAATAAATTAAAAAATTTTAAAGAAATTAAAAAGGAATGAGACCGGAAGGAAGTAAAGGCAAGGTTCGGGGTTTGCCTTTAAATTGGATAAAAAAATTTTGGGAACGGGGGACGAAAACTTAGCCAAAAAATTAAACCTCCCTGGGGGTTAAGGCCTTTAACAGTTGTTATAGGAAAAATATTTTAAAAATAAAATTTAAAAAAGTTTTTTTATTAAATAATGAGAGAGATTTTGGAATTAGGTTGGCTTCGAAAACCAGGTTTAAAGGTTTGGGAAAAAATGGGCCGAGATGAAGGTTTGGGGCTTAGAAAAGTAGATATACATTTAAGGCCAATAGTATATAGTTCTTTTTTATTAAAAATTATTTTAGGAAACAGTAGTATGGTGGGGTGAAAGGTGGAGTGAGGATTAAAATCAAAGTTAAGAAACTTTTTTTCTATTTTGAGAAAGATGTTTGAAAAGTCAGTGTGTTTGGTTGGTTTCTACAGAAATGGATTTAAAATATTAAGTTTTAAACAATTTACTTTTCTTTCCAAACCAAAAAAAAGGGGAAAATAATTTTAATTCGGATTGCACCACCAAACAAAAATAACTTAACAGAAACCCTTTCGGGAAATTTATCAATTTTTTTGTTTCTATGGAAAAAAAGGAAAACAGACTTTCAGGGGAAAATTAAACAATTTAAAAAGGTTGTAGTTAGTTTGATTGCAAAACAGTTTCCTTTTAACCTGGGCCCACTTTTTAAGCAAAAACCAAAAGTTTTAAGAAAACCCAATAAATTTTCTGGAAAAAGCAATTGTTTTAAATCTCACAAAATAATTTTTGTAAGGCAAAGGTTTGAATGACATTAAAGGGTTTCTAGACTCTGATCCTTTCTCCTCCTCCCTTTTCTTCTAAGCTCTGGTATTCTTCCCACATAGCCTAGGCTACTGCAAAAATGATCTAATGATGAACATAGTAGAACTATGTAAGTAAAGTTACTATAACAGTTCATGCTCAACACAAATGCCACCCCTTCTTCCATTTTTTTGTTGTTCTTATGCCAGTGTATGGGTATTTTGTCATTCTTTTACTTTTGTGACAAATAACTGCCTGGCAGACCTCTAGCCTCACTTGCTCTGAGGCATGAATGTGCTGACATTTTGGCACCCTAACCAGAGCCAGATCTTGGTCAAATGGGGGTCCTAAGCAGGGGGATGGACCAGCCACCTCCAACAGCCATTCTGGTGCCCCATTACCTAACTTTCTCCCCCCAGTATGTATGCTATTTTTTTCTTTATTTTTGAAATGAAGGCAGGTTATTCCCACTAGGCTAGTAACTTCTTTTCATGAGTGACTTTTGGTGGTATTTATACTACAAGAGGAAATTTGGCCAGGGCATTGGAGAACTTCTCTCTACTCTTTTTGATAGCTCAGGTGGATGAAAAAGATCTAATAGCACCTACAATAAACATGGACAGATGGGGCCTTATTTTGACATCTTATCCAAAGGATGACACACTCAGGAGTGCAACCCCCCCCCCCCCAAGTGCAGTTTATTACCAGAATCCATCTACATGGTGTGGGAGTAGAAAGCACAGCATTCTGCCCAAAGGCAAATATGCTAACTGTTGTGCTATGAATGCTCCTTTGAAACTCAATAGCACAAACACTGACAGACATTTGCTAAACAAAAGCTGCACATTGAAACAGACTTAACATGAGCAACAGTAAACTTCACCTCCCTTAAAACTCACATTCCTTAAAAATGCACAGAATCTCCCATTACTTGAAATACATTTCTTAAAAATGCACTGAAACTAACATTCCCTGAAATTCACTTTCCTTGAAAATGCACTGCTGTAGTTTTGAAGATTTTTTTTTCCATTAAGCTGTGAAACAAAATGAATGAACTAATTAAAGACAACAGAATCCATTTCAGTACATTTCAATCGGCTCTCATCACTGAGTGAGCAGTCTGGCAATTGGTGGTGAGAATGAAGGCTCTTGTCTCCTGTAGCCAAGGTAAAAGGTTTTGAACCTGAGCAAAGTAATTAACTAGCCTGCTATCTCTAACTAGGGTGTTATACACACACACACACACACACACACACACACACACACACACACACACACACACACACACACACACACTGATTACCTGGAATACTCTGTCTCCCATTCTATGGAAGGGAAAGCTGTGGTCCAGCATACATTCCGGTTCCAGTATGCATTTAAATCTCATTTGTTGCTGTGTGTGCACCATACTAAAGACATATGACACACACACACACACAGAAAATGTGTTTGTAAAGAAAAAAAATGTAAAAACACAAACTTTTTTTTGTAATTATTTATGTAAAAATTAAATACTGTGGTAGCCCGCAGCACCTACCCCAAGCCAGCGGGGCCCTATGCAACTGCCTAGGTCACATAGTACTGGATCCACCTATGACCCCAAATAATGAGTTTATATGATTCTTCTTGAGCTTCAGTGGACAGGACACATGGAAGGTATCCCAACAGTTTGGAAGATGTTCAGTCTTCTGATCCTTGGCAGGAAATATACCATATAGCTTAGGTAACTGCAGCAGTAATCTGTTTGAACATCTACTGTTGTGTTAAGTTTATTTACATTAATGTACTTTGCAGTGCCCTGTCATTAAATGACTGTTATTTAGATGGGTATCTTACAGGCGTGTACTGATTTCTTCAGGGATGGTCAATGTAATAGTATATCATTGCATGTGACAACATCCTAAACAGAATGCCAAACCTTGGCATGCCTCAAAATGTTATTTGCACAAACTGAGATATTTTAATACTGTTTTTCTAGTTTCATGATTATAAAAGTTGTTCATTCAACTTTTATGGATAGTGTGTGGTGTATCTTTAAGTAGAATGGCCTGGGAGCACCAATGGAATTTCTGTGGGCTTTTTGTTTAAAAAGTGTAACACAGTGTTACAATATTACTCTGATGAAGTCCCATGATTATTTGGGGATGGGAGCACTCAGTAACAGTTATTTTGACAATAAAACGACTGTGTTGTTTTTAACGTTGGATTACTTCAATTACATAACTGTAGTGGATTTGTGAGGTTGTTTCATCCTTCTGTCTCCTTGTGTAAGCTTCATGCCTCAAAATGTCAACAATGTTTCAGTTCTAAATTTTACTGTTTTTGTTACTTTTTTTGGGTAGAGTCAGTGCTAACTTTGGTCATTTCTCCCTGTCTGTTGCTTCACCTATGCCAGTGCCATTACCCATGAGACAAGTTCCAGCTCTTTCCATTGTTGGGTAAGAGCCAAGACCAGGCAGCACAGCAACATTCTACCATGTCTCTTCACTCCTCTCCTCCTACATACCATCTCCATCAAGCACCCAAGCTAGTCAGGTCATCTGAACCACTGCTGACACCCTACCCTGTGCCATTAAAGCAGTTACCTGAACAGATGTATTTATGAAACATACTGCAAAAGTGGCTTGCAAACGTTTGTCAGGTTTTCAGTAAAAAGACAATATAATTGTACAGGATCTGATAGGCTGTTCTGGAAACAGGTTAACAAACAGGTTAACTTTTATTTCCTTTATTGAAGGACACAGACAGTTTTTTTTCTAAAGGTATGTAGTTGAATCAGATGTACTCCTGCATTTTGATAGTTTTCACAGAAAAGTAGCAGTTGACTAGACTACCATAGGAAAACAGGCAAGACAGCCTTTGATGTAAAATATGTATTAGTCTTCAGGGGTAACAAAGTTTTGTTGTGTAAGGAGCAGTTGATAAGCCTTTTCCTGTGATTCAGAGGTGCAAGGTTTGATTCCTTCAGCCTCCATTGCCTTAGTGTGTAACTCTAAGTAAGTCACTTAACCAGGCGCAGCTCCCAGGCTGAGTGTGAAAAAGACCCATGGAGATCAGTGCTGTGCCCCAGAAAATAAATACAAATAAAATAAACACTTTATAAAATAGTTTAACATAAGAACTTGAAGTTCTAAAATCCTTGTACCTGAAGTCACTGTCACTATGAAAGTATTTTCCAGGACAGTATTTAATGTTTGCTAAACTAACTAGTTGAAATGGAGGTATGTTCAATTATTCTAACATGAAGTTCAAGTCCCATAGTGCAAAAACATGCCTTCTTGTTGACATTAAATACAAGACTACTTTAAGAAAGGTTTTCACAGTAGGTTTTGCTGAAAACTGTGGTAAAGATAGGAGGCATGCAGATGTCACGGAAAGAGCAGCATTGTTTTTCACTATATATCCGCTGTCCACGAGGGAGATGGCACTCACCATTATTTTTCTGCCACTCGGACTTTGGAATTGATTCTAGTTTGGTTGTCTAAGATTCATTTTAAACTCAGCCTGACAAAGACTGATGTGATACTGGTTCATGCCACTGTATGCCAATCTCATATTTCTCTTCTTCTCTCCTTATCACGTTTCAGCCAAACTAACTGACATTAGTTTCACAACTTCATGGTCTGGGTATTGTTGTTAATGAGGTTGCAGGTGAAGGGCCGTGCATCAGTTGTTTTCAAGACATCCTATTTTCATCTGAAGAATATATCACAGCTCAAAAGCTTTATTCCATCTATGAACCTTGCAGCATAGATACATGTACCTGTATTACCTCATGTAGATTACTGTAGTACTGCCTACACTGGGCTTTCTGATGATGATTTGGTACATGTGCAGATAGTGCAAAATTCTGTGTAAAAGTTGTTAATGAGCTATTTTCATAGCTGAAATATGATTCATTTCAGTGGGATTTGCACTGACTTCCTTTTGTTGTTAGATTGGTTTTTAACATGCTAATGTCTATATACATTTTTTTCCTTTTCTCTTCTTATGTATAATTTGCTTTGTAAACTTTTGTATTTATTACTTCTGTACCACATTTGTTTTATTTGTTATATTTTTATTTATTTTTTATTTAATTTTATTTTACATTTGTTGACTGGGCTAGTCTAGCTGGATATATTTCCATTTTCAGTAGAGGCCCGGGGAGAAAAGCTCCAAACAGATATACAAAAGTATAAAATATTGTTACATGGTGAATAAAGGATTAATAAACAAATTAAAACAGGTAATTATTACATTCAAGAGATAAAAACACTTGAGAAAAGCAACAGTAAACATAATATCACTTAAGAAAGCTTAAAACAAATGTAATACAGTAAGAGTTATGTACAATTGTTCACATCAGGTAGAAAGATTTCAGCAGTAAGTTGATTAGAGTTTAAATAGTGTCAGTCTTAATTACAAGACTATGCGTTTAAATGTTTGGAAGTTTGGTTAGAAGAGGAAGAAACAGAGGTGAAGAGGGTGGTTAGTCAGGGTTACTTCAAGGGCATAACCAGTGCGTTTGGAGGTGTTTTTTAAGTTTTTGTTTAAAGAGTGGCAAGGATGTAATTAGAATTAGTTCATTGGGTAACAGGTTCCAGTTTTTTCCTGCTGTGTTGGTAAATAGAGAGTCACCAGCCGTATTATTAGACTTTGTTATGCTAGCAAGGAGTTTGCTAGAAGAACGTAGGGAGTTCAGATTATTATAGGGGATTAAGAGCTTTGAGAGTATAGGGATGTTATTGGGTTGGTAAAATATGTTGTGGGCAATCGTGAGTTGGGGGATTATCAGATGGTTTTGGGTTTATTTGTCTATTTAATGTAAATGTTTTTAAAATTTTGTACGTCTTCATTTTAGAAATGTTTTCTTTGGGTCTCTGCTGAAAAAGGGCTTTGGCTCAGACAGACTAACATGTTTAACAAATGTCAGATAAATAAGTAAATAAATAATGCCTGCCAACAGTTAAATAAGTACATGCCACATTCCTGTCTTTAAGTAAGCTCAACAGCAATTGCCTAGAGATGAGAGTAAAATGATTTTTTTAAATGGAGAAATTCTTTCTAGCAGGACAAGAAAAGTAGCTTTTGGCATTTCTTTTTCAGTTAAAGTAATTTTCTCACAGTTATTGTGCTTAATGACAGTACTGAATATTGTAAATTCAGTACTGTGAATAAGTTACAGGGGAGCAAAAGTGCTGTGTGTGCCTCATCTTTTAAGCATTACCAGCTTGAATGGGATAATGCACCCCACTCAAGTTGTACTGTTATGAGTGATTAAGGACACAGTGTTATCAGTGCTTTAAGTGTTAATGAGTTAGGACAGTATTATTGGCATATAGACACCAACACATCTTGGGGCCTGCTTACTTGAAAGTGTTGCTGCTCCCCTGTTCTCCTGCAAGGCCCTTAAGGTGATTGGGGGATGGGATGCTAGTTGTTCTAAACACCTCAGTCACATGATCCTTTGAATATATTGTGCTAGTCCTTTGCAATCCTACCTTCTCTAATAAAACAATTTGAACTAGTAGCCTTCTTTAGAAGATACCAAAATCTTCTCTTTTAGGTGAATGAATTTAAACTCAAATAGATTGCATTCTTTCAGTTGGATGGCCATTTTTTATATTGACCTTTAGGCCTCTGCTTATCCTTTCTGTATATGTTTTATTTCAGAGTAATTTAATATTTTTGGGATGCCTATTTCTTTGGCTTTTGTATGGAAAATGCTTAAGAAATAAGCAGTTAAATACTGTAAGCAAGTAAATAAGTAAACAAATAAATGAACAGCAATGTTATGTATTGTTCTGTTTAACTTTTCTGACTTATTCCTGTAGTTTGTGTCAAACATACTGCAGACATATGCTTTAATGTGGTTAACAAGAGAGCCTTGATAAGTTATCATGGCCTAAACAGATGATTCTCTCTGCCAGGATGTATATCTTTATCTGTGCACCAGTTCAGCTTGCTAAAGTTAAAACTTTTGTTTCTCTTGGAAAATAATGAGAACATTATAGTTTTGGGATCTGCTTTCTGACTGATGTATAAATCCTACTTATCATGTAGGGTAAATACACTCCCTGGCTTTCATTTTTGGGTTAGTTTAAAGATTTATATAATTAATCTTCATCACTTCACTAAACTATGGGTATGGAAAAGGGACTATCCAAATCAATTCTAACAATCTCATCATCTACCTTTGCCTTTTCTCTGGCGTTGACAGGTATAGGCCAGTCAAAAAAAATAAGTAACCATGACATTTATAGTCTCAGAGAAAGTAATATTTTCAGGTGAGGTAACTGGAGAACTGTCAGGAAGTATCTTCATGGGCAGAATCTAGAAATGAGGTAGACTACATTTTTTTTAATTAAAAGTTCCCCTCTTCATCTGTTCACACACAAGAGATTACAGTTTCACTGCAGGCCTCCTTTACTGGTACAGGCCAAGGTTCTTGGGTTTGGAATGAATAGCAGGCCACTGATAGTGCATATGTGGGACTAAAGCAATTTGCTGTTGTAGTAGTGCCACTTCCTTTACCACTTTGGAATATTCTCTCACAAAGAACTTATAATATATGACCACCAAAGGTGTCACAGGAAAGTTGGCTGAAGGCTTAGGAGTATTGAAAAGGTCTTCAGAAATATTTTTGGATTTTAACTGATAACACTTCTGGTCTGGTTGGGCCAGTTCCTGAATGTGCAATATTATACTCAATCAATCAGGTGAAGTTACCAGCATCATTGCTGTCTTAACTTTAAGTGGATGGTGTGCCTGTATTGGTGTTGCTCCCTTTGGAACCTTAGCAGCCCCGACTGAGAAACCATCATAACTGAGGTACATTCCTTAATAAAGGTGAAAGAAAACTCATATTTTTTTAAGCATTTCAATATCTTTCTCTTTTGGAAGACTTTTTAAGGAGTTTTTCAGGTTTTAGATTTCATCCTCCTTCCACGATTTTTTGCTTTTCTATGGTGTTCCAAAACACTTAGTTCCCAAATGAAACAGTCACTTCTTATGATATATATATATATATATATATATATATATATATATATATATATATATATATATATATATATATATATATATATATATATATATATATATATATATATATAAATTTGTATACCGTCTGGCACAAGCAGCATTACTAATGAACTTGAAAAGTATTTGTCATATCCATTTTCCAATATTTTCTGAAAAAAATATCAGGTGCATATGCAATAACACAAAATTCTGGTATAGTTTTCAGTACCCAATGGTTCTCAGATTGCAAGGAGCAGAGGGGTCAACACAGCTTTGTCAAAGCAGAAAGGAGCAGAGGAAACATAATCATATACTATTATAGTGATCCTCCTTGAGGAAGATATAAAGTATATTTCAGTTTCAGCCACCATTCACCAAGTTATACCCCTTTTTAAAAGTCTCAACTCTTTGCAACCCTGTCCTTACATGTTAATGAATATATTGGCTGTAGCAGCATAGAGGCGTGGTTTCCTAATAGCAGTGGTAGCATATTTTAAAGTGTCATGATTTAATATGGTACAGAGGAGTACAGGATTAAATCAAAGTCATAAATCAAAGTCATAAATCAACTTATACAGTTGTTGCTACCTATTTTGGAGCCTAGTACCGTCCATCAATTTGCCCACCACCCATTTAAAAAAAAATTCTTCAGATTTGAGGGACAAAAAATTCTTCTTTCCTTTTAAACTTTTAAACTCTAGCAGACTGCATGCTAGATTTGTAACAGGCAGCTGCTACAGTCTATGCCACACACAGAATGCTAACGGACTTCAGTTTGTACAACAAATTCATTGCCAGCATGCATTTTGAGATGCCAGTGATGCAATAAAGACCAGTCACCATCGGCTAATTATGTCTCCTAATACTTTGCACCTGGAGTGACTGCCTTCTTTTCTCTACCCTAGGTGCATCTCTGTCAACTTATATCAGTCGCCTCATTATCCACTCTGATATCATAAGACCATGTAGCAGAGCTAAATTTTACATGCACCAGAAACATGTTTGTATTCCTAAACTGTAAATATGACATGTGTGATACCAAACCAATTCAGTGACTCTTTTTGGCTTGCTCTTTTATAGGTTCATAGGTGTATACTAGGCTAATGATCATTGGAGCCTTTATAAGCCTATCCATGCATCCCAAGAGTATCTTGGATGTTTTTATACCTTAGATGTTTTTGAAGGAATATATGTAAGGTAAAGCATGATTTATACACTTCTTCTATCCATTAGAAACATAGGTGTTTAACCAGCGGTGAATTTCTAATTTCCCATTCACTAATCCAGGTCAGCTTGAATAGGGTTGGGGAAGAGCTCTGCTTCTCATGAATGATTCTCTCAGATAAATACCTTTCCTTCCAATGTATCCCATTTATGTCAATAGCAAGGTTTAATTCTCTAGATCAAGAGGTTCTGATATTTGTTTTGCAGTGAATGTTTTTTTCAGTAACTTCCATCTGCCACTGTCACAGAATAGCATATGCATTTAAAAAAAAAGTCATGGAAGCATGTAAAGATCCACTAAAGCCAATACACCAGCAGTTACATTTCTAAGCAAGTACAGAGTTGTACTTTTGTTGGGGAAGGGCAGATCTTAAAGGGCAGCAGTGAAAATAGATGAAGATTGACTGATGGAAGGAAATTTCTAGTAAGAGGCAGGAAGCAATTGCATGTGATTCTGATATTCAGGTATTTGAGAACATATTCCTCAGTAGCTGCAGATTCCACTAAGACACCTATTGAGGGTGAAAGCATGTAGGGCCAGTGGAAGATAACAGAGGTTTCCAAGTATGAGCTGTGTTCTTGGATGAATGAGGTTTGTGACATTGTTGCTACATTGCAAGTTATAATACTCTTCTACCAGTCCAGATCATCAGCAGAAGGATGAAGACAGTAGAGTAGATATTACAATTTAATGGTCAACTGATACATTGGAAAGTAAGCGATTTCTTTGACTGGAATCAGGAGCGGCCTTAGGTCAACTGGTGCCCTAGGCAAAAAAGCTCCATGGTGCCTCCCTCACACCACCTGGTGCCCCCATCCTTGTCTACCTACACCAGATAAATACTGGAAAAGCCCTCCTGCTAGAGCGGCGCCCTAGGCGGCCACCTAGTTGGCCTATGCCTATGGCCAGCTATGACTGGAATACGTGCATCCTCTTAAGCAGTTTATAGTTTGTACAGTTTATAGTTGCTACATTATAAGTTACAATACTCTTCTACCAGTCCAGATCATCAGCAGAAGGATGTAGACAGTAGAGTAGATGTTACAATTTAATGGTCAGCTGATACATTGGAAGGTAAGCTATTTCTTTGACTGGAATACATGCATCCATCTTAACCAGTTTATAGTTTGTAGTGTATTAGAGTTAAATGGGGAAGCAGAGGAGGTCAAGAATAAACCAGATTTGTGCTGTGAGACAGAAGTGCCTTATTTCAGTGGACCTTATAGCTTCAAAGCAGAAGTAAAACTGCACACACATGTAGTCAAGGTAGATGAAAACCAGCCAATAAAATAAACGTGTTAACAAATAAACTTTGATTTTTAGAGTTTATTTTATTGGCTGTTTTTTCATCTACCTAGACTACCACAGGTGTGTGCAGTTTTGGTTTGTTCATTACCGTTTGGTTCCTGGTTCATTTTATTGTTATCAAAACAGAAGTAACGACAAAGCTTGAAGTAAATGTTTGAGTGCTTATCTCCCTAGTGATACATTTCCGATCGTTCTACACGCTGATTCCAGAACTGATCAAACTCCACAGGTAGTTATAGTAATATCCCTTTTCCAGCAAAGTCTTAGCTCTTGATAGAATGATTCTGCTAAAGGGCACTGGAAATCAAAACAGCAGGTCCAAACTATATTGTAGTCAATGTCCTTTTGATTAACACCAGCTGGTGACTTTTCAGAAGAATTTACCGGAATTCCTGTTTTATGTTGCTAATAACTTATAGCTTGGAACTTGGAATGTAGACCATATTGAAGGAGGGTCATTGTACAGCTATTTAATGAAGAAGCTGAAGAGAAACAGACTGATCATAGATCTTTGAGGGACAGCCATCTTGCTCCTTTCAGATTAAAAAAAAATCACGTCCAGATATTACTCTCTTGCCTCTGTCTTTAAGGTAGTTGGAAAAGCAATTGCATATCTCATCAGTTATGCTTTGAAACCCCAGGAAAGCAATGATCAGGGAATACTTGATGTTGTCAAATTCCATTGAAAAGACACTGGAGATCACACCAGTTAGTTTTTCTTCTTCTACACTGGTCAAGATATGGTACGTAAACAGCCACATGATGATCATACTGCTATGGAGTTAGAAGCCAGTGTCATTATGGACAAGAAGGCCATATTTCTTCTTATATTACAAGAGCTCGACAGTTAATTTTGCAGTGCAAAATATGAAAGTAGAGCTATTTGTTTAAATTATGTGAGTTAGGAGGCACTAGAGACTCTGTGCACCATCTCAGAGATTTTGGCTTGTGTCAGTCACAAATGTTATGTATATATATAAGACACCTTGCTGTCAAAGGTGCAATAAACTTAAAAAAATAGCTGAGGTGCAACTGATTAATATTAATAGAGTCTTCACAAAAAGGCCGCCTACAGTAGAGGTTCAACCTGCTTACAGGTGACTCTCTTCAAATGAAAAGCAAGATGGCCTAAAAATACAAATGAGTGCAGTGCAGGAATGAAAGGATGAGACGTTGGGGGGGGGGGGGGGGCGCTACAACTTCATTTATTGGTATTCTACAGAGGCAGAAAGTTCTAAAACAGTAGAATCATTTAACATTCTTTGATTTCAGAACAGTTGCTCCTTTCCTTGGAATGTTTGTGGCCAACCAGTAGAGAAGTATTGCTGCTCATCTACAAATTACTATTAGCTTAATACCACACTGACAGCTTTTTAGCAAGGTTATAAAATGAATGAAGTAATTCCTTTTGACAGGATCAGGATCTGTTTTCCATTCCCTGATCCTAAACAGGTGCTTTGGATGTTCAACTTTAGATTACTGTTGAAGTAGCTCTATTTGGTGTCCATTTCCTTGCTACTGTCCATCTTTACAAAGTGTAAAGCTACCTGCACACACAGACTAACTGTCAGGAACTCAGACAAAGCTGCACCTATAAAGAGAGTGTCAAAAACCTCAATACATTCTTGATGTTAAAGTGCACCTCTTTGGCATACTTCATGGAACTGTTGAAGGCTGAGTAGAAAGTCCCCTATTGTGGAAATGCTTCCACTTTTATTTTTAGGAAGGAAACATTTTTTTTTTAACTAAATCTCAGATCTATTACAGTGTACTGCTTAGTGACTGACAGGATGTTATTGTGTGGAAATTGTCTGAAAAAAATAAAGCTTTTTACAGTGTTTTTCTTTATTTTAACTGTAATTTTTACAAAGTGTAGGGTAAGTTTGTTGTATGTTTTGAGGATGACATTTTTTTTGGTGCTTAAAACACTGTTTACACCTTGAGGCTTCAGGTCACTTTCTCAGCTGAACTAAGGAGCAACCTGCCACTTTTTATTTCTTCATTCTTCTGGACACAAGATACATTGTTAAGGAGCCTTTGCCATTATAGTGGGTTTCATCTTTGACCAAGCATCTGGTGGGTAACTCTGCTGTGGCCATTAATGCGGTCCTGACATCACTCCATCTTTTCTTCTGATCACTCTGATATGCTCCTAGTAGAGCCACTAAGGACCAGAGGTTAGCCACATCTTTTGATTACCCTCCGTGGGCATGGAAGACCACTCTTGCCTGTCTCAGAGGAGGGACCAGAACATGCCTTAACACATATCTGACCTAGAGTGTCTGATTACAGGCTAGAGATCCCACCTTAAGTCAATCTTCTTCTATGATGTCCCCTAGGAAAAAGAAGCAGAAAGTTAAGCATTTATCTTCTCTTGGAGTTTTATCTTTAGAAAACAAGGATTTATTAGGTTTTGCTAAGGGCTTTTTGCAAGACTTTAATTCATTAACACATATATGATATAGAATTTCACACCTCTAGCAGCCTGCACACATCTTGCATTCCAGAGCTTTTCTGAAAAATAAACTTAAAAAGCATAAGATAAACAAATGTGAGTATTTTGTGAACAACCAAAGCTATTAAGACAGTACAAATAGCAAATGTATCAGAATGACAGCTCTTTACTGTGATAATAGTCAGTGCATTCATAGTCTTTCCATAAGTACTATAATATACTAAATCCACACAAACTCAAAATTATATTTTTTTGCTAGACGTTTACAAACAAATTGACATATTTTGGAAACTGTACAACCCAAACATATATATTTGAAACGTTTTTGTTAACCAAACATACATTTTCACATGACAATAAGACATTTCTCCATGAGTGCATGTTTATTGAGATATTAACAGATATTTGAAAACATATGCTTCATGTTATAATTAGCAAAATAAATAAGACTGAATATTTCTCAAGATGTGCAATTTACAGTGCAAAATCAAAGACAGTTTTTTTTCAGCAACATTTAAGGTTTTACATGAAGTCAGGCAAGTGTGTGTAAGTCACTTTTTTGAAGTCTTAAATACACAGGTAAATATTATTTATGTTTATAACAGCTAGCAATATCTCAGCTATAGTGTGGTATAAATGGACATAGACAATGTGTTTTCCTATATCCCCCCATGGTATATCAAACTGTATCTCTCAGTAACATGTAAGGCTCATTGTTATAAAAATATAAACATAAATAAGAAAAATTAATAATAAGTGGCAATCAGTGATGAGGACATCCTAGACTAACAATCTTAAAGGACAACAAAGGGATATTAAAGTAGATTGCTCAACCTGCTGTCTCTTTTAGTCCATGTTCATTGATACAGCCTTGAAAAATCACCCATGCAGCTTTAAAAACTAATCCACTAAACTGTTTTCCCTGTTAGGCTTCCTACCTTTCCATACTGTTTTACTTTCACTTTGAAAACCAAGTTGAAAAACCTCTAGCTGGCTCTGAAATGATGATGTCACATTTGCCAGAGCTCTTGCTCTAGCTACCGGGATGTTTCCTCCCTGGAAGTGATGTAATCCCCACCTGATTTGCATGCTGTATAGAAGAGCCAGTAGACCTTCCACATTGTGATGTCAGAGCTGCCTTGCCCAGCCCACTCTTAACCTAGCAAAAATTTCAAACTATAATCTCACTTTTCTGAAGAGCCCTACCGATATGTGAGAAAGTACAGGTCTGATCCAACCATAAGTTAATTACCCTAGATATCCACATCCTGCCTCCACCCCCCCCCCCCCATTAAGGAAACCATGGTAAAAAATTTCTCCAAAGCCAACTTCATGCTTCTTAAGACAGAAGTGGTGAACTTCATGACACCCATGCAGATGGACAATACAGTTACGACTACTGAATCCTACACAATTGCACTTTATAAGCACTTACATGAGTGCATGGATTGTGCTATCCCAAACAGAACCAACACGCTGTCCTCCAAAAAAAGGAAGCCAATCTGGTTGTCCCCTGCCTTAAACAAACTGTACAACAGAAGGAAGAAACTCTTGCAAAAGAGGGTAAAATCCCACGAGTGGAGGAGCTCCCTGGTCAGCCTCAGTAAGAAGCTGTGATCCTTGATAAAAATCCTCCAAAGCTAGTTACGAAAACAAAATTGCCACTGATTCTAATGACAACTACAAAGCATTCTATAGCTATGTCAAGAATCTCAATGGCAACACTCAGATCTGCTCTGAGTTACAGCACAATGGCACTAAATATACAGACCCAACTGATATTGCCAACATCCTGGCAGATAGGTTCAGTGCTAACTTTACCCCCCTCTCAGCCACTAAAGAGCCCATCTCTATACCGGAAGAATGCAAAGTTCCTGTAATCATGGCTGCACAGGTAAAAAGCACACTCTCCAAAGCCAAGAACACAGCATCCATTGGACCAGACAACATCCCAGACTGCATTCTACACGAACTACAGAACGAACTGGCACCCCACCTAAGTACTATTTTCAATCATAGCCTCACCTCAGGCTTTGTGCCTTCTGAATGGCACACAACAACAGTTATCCCACTCCACAAGGGGGGAGCCACCACGGACCCCGGGAACTACTCCCCCATTAGCTTGATGAGCCTGGTCTGCAAGGCCATGAAATGTATCATCATGGAACTTATAAACAAAGACATTGGTAATCTCCAAACACTGGATCCCACCGAGTTCGGGTTTGTAAAAGGCAGATCATGTCTCCTAAACCTGATAGACTTCTTTGAAGCAGTCACCAAAGCTGTAGACAAGGGTAAGGTGGTACACACAGCCTATCTAGATCTTGCCAAGGCTTTCAACACCATCCCCTACTCTGGAATTATAGATGAACTCAATAAACTAGGTATAAATCCCTATGTCACAAGATGGGTTGCCAACTGGCTCACTGACAGAACCCACACTGTGAAAGTAGCAGACTCCAAATCCGACTTTAGACCAGTGACAAGTGGAGTACCACAGGGTTCAGTCCTGGGTCCTTTCGTGTTTGGTATCTACTTCTCTGAAGTACAGGCTAACACAGAAGGTCTTTGGCTAATGAAGTTTGCAGATGACTGCAAACTAGGAGCCATAATCGAAACTCCTAACAATGTGGACATCCTACAAAAGGGCCTCACTGAGACAGATGCCTGGTGTCAAAGCCATGGCCTCAAGCTCAATGCCAAAAAGTGCATTGTCATCCCATTTGGTAAAAACTCTGTACCCATGAACTACAACATAGGCGGTAGTATACTTAACACCGAAAGTGTGATAAGAGACCTTGGGACACAGGTGGACAGTAGTCTCTTCTTTGATAATCACATCGCCACAGTAGTCAGGAAATCCTTCTATATGGCATACCTCATCACAAAAGGTTTCTTATCCAGAAAAAAAGAGGTCATTGTTCCCCTCTACTCATCACTCATTAGACCAATTATAGAGTACAACGCCCCTTCTGGTATGTACCTCACAAGACATCTACAACAACTGGAAAGGCCACAGAAATACCTCACAAAAAGGATTACCAGCCTCAAACAGATGCCCTACGCAGACCGTCTCAAAAAACTCCAACTTTACTCCGTCGCATATCGCCTAGTCAGAGGTGATTTCTGCCTAACATACAAAGCTGTATCAAACCCAGAGCTGTTGGAAATGCTCCACGTAAAGAAATTTCAATCCCTCCGAGCTACACGCTCTAGGGACCTAAACCTTGTCACCACAATAAACAGAACATGCCAGAGAGATAGATTCCTGTCCCAGAGACTTCCCATACTCTGGAATAAACTACCTATCTATATCAAACAAAGCTCCTCATTAACACTCTTCAAGAAAAAACTTGATGATTGGATGGGCAATAGGAAATTCACCCCGGGGATCACCTCTGTGGCTCTGCTTAACAGTGGCACAGGAAAATAATTTTCTTGGGTGGCAAAAGGCAGGGTACCTTTTTGGCTGGGCTTGTATAGGCCCCAGCGCCGATAGCCTAGTACCTACCTATGAACCTATGAAGAAGCACAGTAACAGCTGCAAAAACTAAGAGTATAAATTTGCAATGACCATGCGTAGACATTAATTGCATGTTTTTACATAAGAAGCAGATGTCTGTCACAATTAATCAACAACACTACATCAGATTGCAAGAAGTATGCAATACCATAATTTTCTTAAATTACCACTTAAAAAATCATGTGGAGGCTGTCATGCAAGTCTGTGAAATATTTTGTATTTATAGTGCATCATTTGTTAGCTATTTAACCAAACAAGAAGGAAAAATAAGTGGGAGTTTGATGCTTTGGAGCTTGGTTCTAAAATTGACAGGAGGAGTGGAACAATAAAAGTCTCCAACTGTAAGGAAGAAAAGGCTGACAAGAAAACAGTACATTAGTCTGGTCACCTGCTGTGAGCTGTCAATCACATGCAGATAATGGGTCAAATTACCCTTAGCTCTTTGACAGCTAGGGAAGGTAGGTGTGAAGGGGAAGGTAGGTGTGAAGGGGGAGGTGAGATACCTTGAAGAACTAGATTTCAGCCTTCACAAAAAAATCAAGTTAGCATTTCTAAGAAGAAAGAGCAATAAAATGCACTTTTCAATTATGTTCTGTAGCATTTGCACTGCTTGTGTTTGAAGTAGTCATTGAAAAAAGATAAAATTCTAACCAAAAGAAGGTGACTATAACACAGCAATGAATGCCTGTAAAATCAATGGACTGACAGGAGCTTTAGGGAAAACGTGACAGATCTGATGAAATTTTTTGAGACAAACAATACATTCTGGGATGCGTAGAGGCAGACTAAACAATCAGAATTATTTCAAGATGCCAGACCCCATGTGGTCAGAGTCAGAAATTATGTATAAAAATATCTAAAAAGCTCTAAATAGTCCCAGAGTGGTATTAAAATGTTGGAAACACTGAACCATGATGAAATAAATATGTTTTTTGAGTCTGTGGGTGCAGTTGTCTTTTAATATCATCTTATTAAAATCTTCTTACGTTTTTAATAATGTCTGTTATTATCTGGTAAGTAACTTAGCTAAAGAAACCAGAACCAAAAAATATCTGGATGTCATAAGGAGCTATGGGTGTGAACTGGTGGTATACAACAATGTGCTATAGGCTTGCATGAGTTAATTCTTCTCTTAGTTTTCAGAGCTTGGTAAAAGGGGAAACACTTCCCTCTCACTCTCTCTGATACTGATTTCCAGTCAGGAGGGTTTGGACTGGGAAGTGTTTTTCTTCTGTTAATTCTCCTCAAGTAGAAGACTCAGTTTCTGAAGATAGTAGTCCTTTAGATTCTCCTGCACAGGAGTTATTTTATTCTGAAATGATTACCAAGAAGGAGGACTTATTTCACTCATAACAGATTGAAACTCCAGTCTCTAAATATTATGATTTATTACAGTTGGATTTTCTACAACCTGCAGCTATTCCTCCCGCATTACTAGCTTTAGCAGATCTTTTCTTAACTACATGCAGTATGCCTGACAGACAGCCTTGTGCCTCTAAGAACCCTGATAGGATATATACAAGTTTTCACACACATACAAGTCTATTTGTAATCGCAGATCTGATTGTGGAGTAATCTGTTTGTCTAAACCTTCTGCAGTTAAAATATAGTTAAAACTAATTATTTTTCCTTCTGGCAAGGATGGCAAAGCTTTTGATCGATTTTGGTAGAGAATCTCTCCTAAAATGATTTCAGAATATTAAACTGCCACACTCATATGTTAAATGTTTTTCCTGACATTGTTTTAGAATATAAGGGAATAAACTGCCTCATTGTCTTTTTCAGACACTAAAGCCTCCCTTGATTCCCTTGTAGCATCCATGTCTTATGTAAACAAGAATTCCTTGCAGTGTTCTTATGATGCTGCTAACACAGTCTTTAGAGTAGCTGCTACAGGGTCTGTTATGAGAAGATTTGTAATATTACATTCTCAAAACCTTCCTGAAGATGTTAAGGCTGACATTTTGAATTCTTCACTTGATAGAGAAGCATTATTTGGCCCTTCTGAGCCTCAGATCTTGAAAAGGTTTGATGGAAGGGGGAAACTTAACCCTTGTGTAGCTCAGATTTTTAAACCCTCTTTCTATATGTTTGTAAAGATTTTTCCTTTCATTTCAGGATTCTCCTCCAAAAAAAAACAAACAAAAACAAAACAAAACAAACAAAAAAACTAGATAAACAATCACTGCATGCTTCAGAGAATTAGTATTTTTAAGAATCTGTGGCAGGGTGGCTCAAAAAAGCCTTCCAAACTCAAGGACAGACCAAAAAGTTGGACTGACTATCTGCTCCTTCTGTTTCTACCCTAGTCTCACCTTGGAAAATCTTTAAAGCTAAACTTTCTTTTTCACTTTGGCATCAGACTATATCAGACATCTGGGTACTAAGAATTATTCAGCAGCATTACAAATAGGAATGACATTCCCTTCCTCCTTTTCAGAGGACTCCTTCTCCTGCATATCAGTGGTACCTGTTCCCTCAACATTTTCAGCAGTTGCTTTCTCTGAGGATCATAGAGCCAGCATCACTAGATCTTCCGAGAACAGGGTTTTACTCAAAATTTTTTGTAAAGCCAAAGAAAGATCTCAGAGACCAGTATTAGATTTGCCTTTTCTCAACCTTTAGCTCAAGGTCCCAAAATTAGAATTGTTTTTAACACTTATTAAATTGTCACTTAAGACATAGTCAGACACACATTAACAGAAACGAAAATAAACCATATTAACATTTTTTCCATTTATATACATTATATATTGCATACCTTTTCTTTCCTTGTAATTATCATCAGTCTAACATTACATAAATTGATGAATTACTGCCTTCCCTTAAACCCCACTCCTCCTCCTGAGTATTATTTTGCATGGATTGGTCCCACAATTTCCATTTATTTCTATGTAATTTGCTCCTTCTGTTTTCTAAATATCCCTCTTCCACTTATTTTATCTCTTTTATAATATTCAGTACTCTATATACAATTGGTTTAGACTTTGATTTCCATTTTCTAGTAACTGTGTTTCTGGCAACCAACAGAATTAAACTCAATAAGGCCTTACTATGTCTTGGCAATTCATATCCTGTGCACCAGCTCAAAATAATAATTTCTTTAGTCATAGCCATTTGTTCATCCAGTATTTCTGACAGAATACTCAGCAGGGAATTTTTAAAATCTGCCAAATCATTACACTCCCAAAGCTTAGATCCGTAATTATCTCTTTCTTCCCCATCACACCACCACCGTTTGCTATCTACCTGAGAAAAAATTATTTGAGGTCTACTTGGGGAATTAAAATACATATGCAAACACTTCCAAGCAAAGTTCATATATCTTCTGGAATTTATTGCATACTTGGCAGCAATACATAAGTCCTGCTATTGTCCTCTTGTAAACTGCATTTTCAGTCTCTTTTCCCAATCTTTTCTAACTTCATCTGACTGATTCTTGTAATCATGCAGTATGTTATATGCCCTACTAATTACCCCTTTTTTAACAGCAGCTTCTGTTTGAGATTCAACTAAAACCTCTAACGTAGCTGGTCTTTCACTTAATATTCCCCTATCCCTTTCTTTTTGCCTATACTTTGATATCAATCCCTGGTAGGGAAGGCAGTCTCTAGGGTGCAGGCCAAACGTCTTCTTGGCCTCATCACACTCTTACTTTTCCCTCTCAAGTTATTTGCTCCCAGTGTTATACCTTCGATCCCTGTTACCTGACATTCCTCCACTAAATTACCTGGTAAATGTGGACTTAAAAGATGCTTATTATCACATACATATCCACAAAGATTTCAGGTGATTTATAAGATTTTTTGCATCTGCCTCATAATTTCTATCCACTGCTTTACCCGTTACGCTATCTGCAAAAAGAAGTGTTTTTTTTTCACAAAGTGCCTAGCTCTTGCTATAGCATATTACAGGTTGGCAAGGCATTTACTTACTGTATATATCTTATTTGGATAATTGTTTTATATTGTAGACTCTTACTCAGAACATCAGGAATCTCTAACCTGGGTCAGACATTTCCTTCTTAGTCAGGGATTCCAAGTGAACATTCAGAAATCTCTCATTACTGCTCACAAGATAAACTTTCCAGGTTGTTTCTTGGATATGTTACTCTAGAGGACTTTTCCAGCTTAAGACAAAGCAAATCTCTGTGCATATCAGTTCCTGTGTTTTTCAAAGCACTGTACGGTTTATCCCAGGGAATATCTTACAATTCTGTTATTCCTAGTTTCTCTGATTCCCATGATACCACTGGCAAGACTGATATGAGAAAAGTGCATTTCTTCTTCAAATCACTCTGATCTCAGTACCAACATCCTCTGTATTTTCAGATTCCGGTTTTGAGATTTCTAAAAAAAAGAGACAAAATGGTGGATAGAGCAGATTAGCTTAAGCCATAGTCTTCCCCTTTCTCTTCAATCTCTGATACAGTCTATTACAACAGATGCAGAACACAAAAAAATCCTTAGGTGGTCAAATGACTTCAAGATTACACCAGTATGAGCAAACAAACAAAAAAGACCAAAAAGTCCAACGTCCAAAAGTTAAATAAAAGCATACACAATAATAAAAAGCAGAGCTTTCAAGTTCAAAACTCTTTTTCAATGCATAATATACACTGTGCAAAACTGCTCTTATATACCTAGACGCTAGCCAGTGAATACTAAAAAAAGGTCATATGACAAAAGTCAAGTGAACCAAAACATATGACCATACAAAACATATTACAAACAATAAATCTCAAGACATAATGTTTCACTTTTAGTACTGGTTTTAGGCTATTACTAGAGTTTAAACCTGGTGGTTTATCAGCCCTAAAATAAACATAATCCAGTTATACTCTAAATATTCAGTTTTAGTTACCAAGTCAACCCAACGTAGACCCTGAAATACATTCAGCAGAATCCTAAACTTAAATTTATTTTCCTGCCCACAGGTAGTAATATGTTTCGCTAAGGCATTAGTTTGAACACCCCTGCAAATGTCGGATAGGTGGGCACTAATCCTTTCTTTTAATTTCATATTTGCTTTACCTATATAAAAACTTTCACAGCAAATGCAGTTTGCAAAATAAACCACATTAAAAGTATTACATGTTCCCGAGGCTCTAAATGTAAATAATTCATGGCTTACTGGATGTTTAAATTGGAGTTCTGTAAAAACTTGTTTGCAATATATACATTTATAACATGAGACAGTATCAGGTTTCTTTATAGGTACAGAGTTTCTATTAGTATTGAAATCTTTATAACAAAGTAATTGCTTCAAATTCCTTTCTTTTTTATAGACATAGTACCTTGGTTTAGCACCTATGAGATTAAAGATCTCAGAATTAGTGCTTAGAATACTCCAATTTTTCTCAATAACTTTTTTTACTAAATTAGTATACCTATTATATCGCATTATATAGCTTAAGCTGTAATTACTATTCCTAGTTCTTATAGGAATCTCATGAGTCTGGGTGTACATATAAGGTCTAGCTGAAGAAAGTCTTTCTTTTTCAAATAATTCTTTAGCACGTTTAACAAGTGTTGAATCATAACATCTATTTAAGAAGTAATTGGTCATACTATTAACCTCAGCCAAAATACTTTCTTCTTTCATAAATAACCTGCTAGCCCTTAGAAACTGTCTTTGATGTCTTGTAATTTATTGTTTGTAATATGTTTTGTATGGTACATAGGTAGGTACTAAGCTATTGGCCCTAGGGCCTACATAAGCCTAGCCAAAAAGATACCCTGGCTTTCGCCATCCAAGAAAATTATTTTCCTGTGCCCCTGTCGAGCAGAACCACAGAAGTGATCCCTGGGGTGAATTTCCTATTTCCCATCCAATCATCAAGATTTTTCTTGAAGAGTGCTAATGAGGAGCTTTGTTTGATATAGATAGGTAGTTTGTTCCAGAGTATGGGAAGTCTCTGGGACAGGAATCTATCCCTCCAGCATGTTCTGTTTATTGTGGTGACAAGGTTTAGGATTGGGATTTCTTTAAGTGGATCATGTCCAACAGCTCTGGGTTTGACATAGCTTTGTATGTTAGGCAGAGATCACCACTGAGTAGGTGATATGCAATGGAGTAAAGCTGGAGTTTTTTGAGATGATCTGCATAGGGCATCTGTCTGAGGCTGGTAATCCTCTTTGTGAGGTATTTCTGTGGCCTTTCCAGTTGTTGTATATGTCTTGTGAGGTACATACCAAAAGGGGCGTTGTACTCTATAATAGATCTAATGAGTGGCGAGTAGAGGGGAACAATGACTTCTTTTTTCCTGGATGAGAAACCTTTTGTGATGAGGTGTGCCACGTAGAAGGATTTCCTGACTACTATGGTGATGTGATTAGCAAAAGAGAGACTACTGTCCACCTGTGTCCTAAGGTCTCTTATCAGACTTTCAGTGTTAAGTAGACTACAGCCTATGTGGTAGTTCATGGGTACAGAGTTTTTACCAAAAGGGATGACAATGCACTTTTTGGCATTGAGCTTGAGGCCATGGCTTTGACACCAGTCATCTGTCTCAGTGTGGCCCTTTTGTAGGATGCCCACATTGTTAGGAGTTTTGATTATGGCTCCTAGTTTTCAGTCATCTGTGAACTTCATTAACCAAAGACCTTCTGTGTTAGCCTGTACTTCTGAGAAGTAGATACCAAACAGCAGTGGACCTAGGACTGATGCCTGTGGTACTCTACTTGTCACTGGTCTGAAGTCGGATTTGGAGTTTGCTACTTTCACAGTGTGGCTTCTGTCAGTGACCCAGTTGGCAACCCATCTTGTGACATAGGGATTTATACCTTGTTTTGGTCATATGTTTTGGTTCACATGACTTTTGCCATATGACCTTTTTTTAGTATTCATTGGCTGGTATCTATGTATATAAGAACAGTTTTGCACAATGTATATTATGCACTGAAAAAGAGTTTTGAACTAGAAAGCCCTGCTTTTTATTATTGTGTGTGCTTTTATTAAACTTTTGGACATTGGACTTTTTGATCTCTTTTGTTTGTTTGCTATTACAGCAGAGGCCTCAGACTTTGCCTGCATCCATGGTGTGTGTGTGTGTGTGTGTGTGTGTGTGTGTGTGTGTGTGTGTGTGTGTGTGTGTGTGTGTGTGTGTGTGTGTGTGTGGAGAAGACAGACCAAGGTCCTTAAGTATAAAATACATATTGGCAGGCAGAAAAGCTCTCAAGTTTCTACATCATCTGTAGTCCCCAGGTCCTGTTAAGGTTTTTGTTTTGCAATCAACATGACATTGTTATGGTACATAGACATACATGGGTATCAGATCTTAACCTTTTTGTAGATGTGCTGAAAAAGCCTGGGAGTTAACAACATAGCTCATTTTAACTCTTTATACATTCTGTCAGAGCAAAATGTTGTAACAAACTAACCAGGACCAGTACAGATGCTCTTAAATGAAAACTTCACCCCGGGATCTTACTTTCCAGTCCAGCTGGTGAATCTGGGAATCTTTAGGCAATGTTACAACTGCCTTATGTATACAGACCACCCTCTCCTCCTCCCAACAAGCTAAAATATATGTGAGAGATGCAACTATATAGCCAAAGTGGAGGCTAAGCTCTCTCAACCCAGTACTGGCACAGCCTGTCAGGAGGAGAAGGTAACCACACACATCACAAATCCAGTCTCACATAGACCTATCGCATCAGCAAACCAAACACATAAACACACAAAAACATACTCGGAGGCTCTAAATAAAAATCTGCCTAAGCAGCAGACACCTCCAAAGCAGACATCCAAGCAACCCCTACCATGAAACAATACCCACATAGCACATAGCTCACAAAGTCAGTGTGCCACAGTCACAGCCCTTAAGGCTAAACAACACACCTAATACACTTGTAATAGTTGACTCTATTGTCAGACACACTGACGTCCCACTCACCAGGCTGAACAAGAAGGTCACTGTAAGCTGCCTGTTGGGTGCCAGGATCCGCCACATAACACAAGCACTCAGGTCACTCCAAAGCAAGTACAAATATGACTCTGTCATTGTCCATGCTGGTGTGAATGACCTGAGACATACCTCCCTGGACTACATGAAAAGAGACATAGAGGAGCACTTTGATCATGTAGCCCAGGCTAGTATGACCCTGACCTTGAGTAGCATCTTACCCTCACCAAGAATGATGCCACAGTATAAAGACAAAATGATCAATTTTAACAATTGGCTAAAGTATTGGTGTCATTCAAAGGGGGTCCAGTGTCTGTCAGCCTGGGATGACATGCTCGACAAACCACGTTGCTTCGCTAGGGACGGCTTGCACCTGTCATCCCTGGGTTTTCAAATACTGGCAAAGGCTCTTGCTTCCCCCATAGTGCCTTTTTTAGGCAAGGCTCAAAAGACAAACCCACCTCCATAGACAACACAAAGAAAAAAAAACTAAGGATAATGCTGCTCAATGCCAGAAGTCTAAACCTCAAGATGCACACACTCGAGACTCTCCTCAGTATGGAGAATATCGATATCTGTGCAGTAATAGAAACCTGGTTCAAGGCTCCCGAGACCACCCCAGCACTAACAGGTTATACTTCATACCATGCTTTTCGGCTCCAAAACTCGGACTGAACCACAAAAGGAGGGGGAGTACCCATATTAAGGAAAGTCATCGGTCAGCTTTCCCAATTGGTAGAGTTATTGACGCCTGTGTGCCACTCTATTGTTTCCCTCATTTCAAATCGAACTGTAATAACTGGGAGGAACGTAATGCAACGTAATGACTCAACTCTTAATCCGGTTTTGGATTTTCAGAACGCTAATGGTACGGTTACTGATGCTAATGCCAATGGTGAAACCAACATTTTTGGACAACATTCCGATGATGAATTTAATGAATTCCCTCAACTTTTGCAATGTAGCAGGACTATACAGGGTGAAACATCAAATGGACACAACTTGGATTCCCGTGGACAGTCTCATGCTCCTAAAGAATGAAATAAACAGAAAAAACAAGGTGATTTTTCTCATATTGGCAATGTTATCGATTACAGTACCCTTTTGGAAAAGGAATTTTCCTTTCATTCTTCGGCTTTAAATTCTGGTAGTTCTGAGGGTGTTACGCGAACTTATAAAGAGAATTTGGACTTATTATATTTTTATATGGACAAATTTAAGAGATTGGGATGTGATTCTTTATTTTTGAATGAATGTTTAAAGAAAAATATAGCCCCAAAAGGCTTGCGATTTTGGAAATTCCCTAACAGGGTAGAAGAAGGTTCAAATTTTCATAAAAAATTATTACAAATATTTGACAATAGTGGTTTAGAAGTGGTGAAAGCTATCATATCAGAAAATGAGAGGGTCAGGACTTCCCAACTAACTAAAATGAATGTGATTAACACAAATATTACCAATGATCTTATGTTTACAGTAGAAGCTGAAAACGTGTTGTACTATAACATTTTTGCACAGGTTGAGAAAGAATGTATTAACAACATGAAAATAAATTGTTTCAGTGTATTAGATACTTGATTCCGGTCTTATTCCCTCATTTGGTTCTCCACTGTGAACTATTGTGTGTGAGTATCCATATTTATCAAAGATACCCACACCTCCAGGTTAGTGGCACTGCACGAAGCATCGGAGACCATCCATGTGCAACTAACAGTGGGCAAAACTGCCTTTCAGTTTGTAGCCTGCTACAGACCACCCTCCCAAACACAGGAACCTCACTTGGCTTTTCTGAGAACACAGGAGAATATGAAGGTCTCTCCAAACACCATTATATTGGGTGACTTCAACTACCCAAACATTGATTGGGAAAACTACTCAAGCCCAAACACCCTCACCCAACGGTTTCTAGAATTTATAAACTCAAATGCTATGGAACAACTGGTCACCACTCCCACAATAGGGGAAAACATAATGGATCTGGTCATCACCAACATGGGGTCTCTATGTTCCACACCAGAGGTATACCCCTCATTGATAAGATCAGACCATAAACTAATCTCACTGGACATCCATATTCCATCCCCACCCCCAGCCAAGGAAACCACAGTGAAAAACTTCTCAAAAGCAAACTTCACACTGTTCAAAACCAAGGTGGAATTCTTCAAAGCCCCCGGGCCAGTGGAAAATATGGCCCAAAATGCAGAATCCTTTACAAAAGCATTCTATGGACACCTACAGGAATGCATGGAGCATGCTATCCCAAATGAAACCAAGACTCACTCCTCCAAAGCCAGGAGACCTGTCTGGTGGACCCCGGCCATAAATAAGCTATACAACAGAAGGAGAAAGCTACTACATGATAGAGCAAAATCCCAAAAAGGGAAGGCGTCTCTGATCAGTACTAGCGAGAAACTACGATCCCTCATAAAATCATCTAAGGCCAGCTTTGAAAGAAAAATTGCACAAGACACTAAAGATAATCACAAGGCCTTCTTTAGTTATGTCAGGAACCTGGGAGGCAACTCCCAGATATGCTCTGAGTTAGTGCAAAATGACAAAAAATACAATGAACCCACAGACATTGCCAACATCCTGGCCGAAAGGTTCAGTGTAAACTTCTTCCCCCCCTTCCCCTCTATCTCAACAGAGTGTAGCCTTCCTGAGATCACAGATACACAGGTGAGAGCTGCCCTCTCCAAAGCAAAAAACACAGCATCAATGGGACCAGACGGTGTCCTGGTCTGCATCTTACACGAACTCCAAGAATAACTAAACCCTCATATAAAGTCACTGTTCAATCTCAGCCTTACTACAGGATATGTACTCAAAGAATGGCGTACAGCAACAGTGGTCCCACTCCACAAAGGTGGTGCCACAACAGACCCCAGAAACTATTGCCCTATTAGCCTGACTAGCCTGGTCTGCAAAGCTATGGAGCATATCATCATGGAAATCATAAACAAAGACATTGGGAACCTCCAGACACTGGATCCTACCCAATTCGGCTTTGTTAAGGGCAGATCTTGCCTCTTGATCCTGGTCGACTTCTTTGAAACAGTTACCAAAGCTATAGATGAAGGGAAGGTAATCCGCACAGCCTACCTGGACCTCGCAAAAGCCTTTGACACAATACCCCACTCGGGCATCATAAATAAACTCACCAGCTTAAATATCGACCCCTATGTCACAAGATGGGTTGCAAACTGGCTCAGGGATAGAACCCAGATGGTCAGAATAGCAGGTGCCATGTCAGACTCTAAACCAGTTACAAGTGGCATTCCACAAGGCTCAGTCCTGGGACCTCTCTTGTTCGGTATATATTTCTCCGAGGTACAGGCTAACATGGGTGGACTATGGCTCACCAAGTTCGCAGATGACTGCAAACTGGGTGCCATAATTGACTCTCCAGCTGACACAGGCATCCTCCAAAAGGGTCTCACAGAGACAGATGGCCTAAAGCTAAATGCCAAAAAGTGCATAGTCATCCCCTTTGGGAAAAACAAAGTGCCCACAAATTACCACATAGGTGGTAATCCATTAAGTACGGAAGAAGTAATTAGGGACTTGGGGACCCAAGTAGATAGCAATCTCTCCTTTGACAATCACACAATCACATTGCCAAAGTGGTTAGAAAGACCTTCTATATAGTCCACCTTATCATGAAAGGGTTCACATCTAGATCAAGAGAGGTCATTGTGCCCCTCTACTCATCACTTATCAGGCCCATAATTGAATACAATGCCCATTTGGGATGTACCTTACCCAACACCTGCAGCAACTGGAAAGACCCCAAAAGTACCTCACCAAGAAGATCAAGGGGCTCAAACAGATGCCCTATGCAGTTCAGCTAAAGAAACTCCAGCTCTACTCAGTTGCATACGGCCTACTCAGAGGCGATCTGTATCTGAAGTATAAAGCCTTGTCCAACCCACAATTAATGGACATGCTTCACCACAGGAAATCCAAATCCCTTAGAGCTACACACTCCAGGGACTTGAAACTCAGCACAGAAATAAATAGGACATGCTGGAGGGACAGATTCATATCCCAGAGGCTCCCCTCACTCTGGAACAAAATCCCAATCCATGTTAGGCAGAGCCCCTCACTGACCCTCTTCAAGAGAAATCTTGACGAGTGGATGGAGATCATAAGTTTACCCCTGGGATCTCTTCTGTGTCCCTGCTTGACAGAGGTACAGTAAACTAACCTTAAAAGGGCTACCTTCTGTGACCTACTATACAGAGGCACAGTCAACTAATCTAAAAGGGTGGTGAAAGCCAAACACACTCTGGCTAGGCTTATAAATGCCCTAGGGCAGATAGCCTAGTATCAACCTATGAACCTATAAGAATTGATCCTACTTTGGAGACCACCTTGAGTAGAGTCTGTTTGCCTCCACTCATAGCAAGAAAATTAAAAAAATTCTGCTCCAGAATTCCATGTGAACAGGCCAGGAGGACAGATGCCCTTTCCCATGGATGAGAATCTTCCTCTATATTTTTCCACCCTTTCTACTGTTGTCCAGGGTTCTTGATCCAGAAGCAATGCTTACATATTTTGATGGTGACACCCTTTTGATCCAGGCAACAGCGGTTCTCCCATCTTTTGAAACTGACCAAGGGCAAATTACCTCAGATTTCCCTAGAGACTGGATTTACTCCCACAAGACAGGGGTAGTTTGATACACTCAACCTGAAAACTCTTCAATTGACTGCCTGTATGATAGAATTTTGGTACTTTTTAGGCACCTTTTTACCTAGAGCATGCTGTAGGCATTGAGGAAGACTAAAAAAATTGCTGCTGGGGAATCATATACATGTAAGTGGCAAAGATTTTCTAGTTAGCGCCTTTTATAGAGCCAGGCTAGTTTTAAGGCCTGTCTGCCTATGGTTCTTGATTATTTAGATGAGTTACTGCCCTCAGGCATTTATTCCTTGTTTGCCAGCCATTTCATTATCACTACCCTTAGACCTCCCCCCTTTCTACCTATTCTCAAATCAAACATTTTTTGAAAGAAGTTTTGCATATCCATCCACCTAAAATAGAGATGTCTTCTCTTGGGATCTTAACTTTGTGACTGAAAAGCTTATTCCTTTCCCATTTGAACCAGTTCAGCTGATTCAAGGGTCTTAACATGGAAGCTTGTTTTATTCGTTGCTCTGACTTCTGCTAGAAGAGTGCTTGAGTTACAAGCTCTTACAGTGATTCAGCCCTACACACCAAGGATTCTTTGAGAACTAATCCTTCTCTTATTCCTGAAGTAGTCTCAGAGTTCACCTTGACACAGTCTGTTAATCTCCTTGTCGTTTTTTCTGGAGCCCAAAAATAAAGGAGAAAAAATGAATCAGACTCTGGAAGTGCACAGACAAAACTCAGTCATTTAGGAAAGCTTATCAGCTGTTTGTCTTCTATGAATGTAAGATGAAAAGACAAGCAGTGTCAAAGCAGACAATATCTAGGTGCTTGTCAATATTCTCATAATAACAAACCACTTCTGGCAGGGTTAAGACACATTCCAGCAGGCCTTCGGCTGCCTTGCTGGTGCTCTGGAAAAGGGTAGACCCTAGTAATATTGTAGAGGTAGCAACTTTGTCCTATGTAAATACTTTTACAAAGCATTACAAACTGGTTTCCTATTCCAGGTCCAGGGCAGCTTTTACCATGACCATTCTCCAGGGTTTTCTGGATTCTTAATTTATTTCCTATAGCCTTTTTGCTTTCAAAGCTATGGTAATCTACCCGAATAGCTTAGGCTCCTGAATACAGTTGTGTAAGCAAACTTACCATGACAGTAGATGCTGTAATAGACGAGTGTTGCAGTACCCGTCTCCTCCCTTCAACCCACTTCTTTTGGCATTTTTGCATTGCCACAATATGGATGTATACACCCTTGTGTATATATTTAATTTTACGTTACCTTTCCTTGCCTCCTTTTTGGGACACTGCCGCACTTCTAAGGGTAAGAAGGCTCTGAGGATTTTCACACTCTATCTTTATATATAGAGCTCTACTTGAGTTCCTGACAGTAAGAGTATGGGGAAGGTGCCCACAAGCTTTGAAAAGCTGACCAGTGGAGGGGATAGGCGCCAAAAAGCTTAGGGGTACTACAACAGTGATCTATTAGAACATCTACTACCATGATAAGATTACTTACAGAGCTGGACATTCAGGACCCTCCTCTTCTACTGCAGGAAATATTTATTTTGCAGTGAAAGTAAAATGAAAATATGTTTGCTTACTGCATCCTCAATGGTTATCTCATTTAGATGCTCAATCCCATTTATATAAGTCCAGCTTCTTTTTGGTTCCAGTTTTTAAGTTAAATGTTCTGTACCTGATTACCATAGCTAGTGCTTTGAGTCTTTATGCCAACCATCAACCAGAGCTGAGTGGACAGAGGTCACTCAGGAGTGTGCATTTGTGTACGTGTATGTGGTGTGTGTGTGTGTGTGTGTGTGTGTGTGTGTGTGTGTGTGTGTGTGTGTGTGTGTGTGCATCTGTGTGCACATTTTTGCAAATTTAATTATACACATGCACATCCATGTGTGCGTGTGTATATGTGTGTAAGTGGGTAAATTATTATTGAGTAAATCTTGCCCAATTCTTATCAGGATGTTTCTGGAAGACACAACAGGACACTACTCTCCAATAGTAGAAAAGTAGCAGGACTATACTTTTGTTAACACCTTTCATTCTGCCAGTATTAAATACCTTCCCCACACAATTTAACATCCTGTAACGTAACAGATTTCACTTCTCAGTATTGGCAAATCAGGTTTCAAGGTCATTATCTGTAGCCTAGGTAATTGTATAGAAGGTTTTGTTGGGCTGTACAACTTAAACTGTCTGAAAATATTTATATACATTCTTTACCTGTCTTTTATTTTAGGGTACAATCGAATCTTGGAATACAAGAAGGATGATGGCTCCTATGGTGCATGGAAACATCATCCAAGCAGCACTTGGTAAAATGTTTACATCCCTCTATTTCCTCTTAGTGCATGATATACTTGTTTTTCTGAGAGTATGACTCCTTTTTGTACAATGTACACTGACACACCATAGTGCTTCTGGTGCAGAAGGCAGATATTTTGTGCTTTTGTTGCTGAGTTTGTTCCTTTAACATTCATAGTATTACACCCTAACTCACATGGCACCACAGGAGGAAAAGTTTGTAAATAGATCTATGTATTAGTTTTAGCCAAGCACTTCAGCATCTATCATTCTACACAGGTCTACTGTTGTGCACAGGTTACACTATTTCTGTGCAAACCACAGCCATAAGAGACTTTCCCTCCCTGTACAGATATTTTATCAACCAGGTAGCGTGAGCAGACTGCATTAATTTATTAATAAAAATCATGGAAAATGCTGGTGCACTGGAACCACAATACAAATGTTTTCACATCTAATGAAATAACTTGATTCTGTTTAAGAATACAATGTTGCTGGATACAAATCTTTCTTACTATTCCAAGTGATATTAGTAAAAACACAACATATATAAATGCGTTCACATCTGAAGAAATAAGATAATTTTGTTTATCCACAATGATTTGCTGCTGTATGCAAATCTTAGCTGATAGCTGATGCTATGATAGTACACAAGT
>NC_056743.1:622319918-622357418 GCF_019279795.1 Protopterus annectens | reverse complement strand
AAGTGGGGTACAACCCAGCTGGACATCCCAGTTATTAAAATATAAACAAATAAAATGAGATACAAACTCTTATGCTTCACAATCAGTTGCAAAGTGCAGAATATCTGTGTCCAAACAGTAGAGCTGGCACAAATTTATTCTGAATCAGACAAGACATGCTTTAGATTTGTGCAGATTATTAATCCAATTGCTCTGAAAAGATGCTATGAGCAGTTGAATAACTGTACTGAAGTCCGTCTTCTTGAGGCAAGACAAACCTGATGTCATATCAGACAATGGTGTACAGTTTAAGTGTACAGATTTTAAAATGGTTTACCTTCATAACTGTGAAACTGACTTGTGTGAATATTCACTTTCACGACTCTGATAAGCGAAAATAAAACAGCGAAATTGAAATAATGTCGAAAATCATATAGTGGAAATATTTTTTTGACTTTTTCGAACTGCATTAATGTGCCCGACATCCCGTGCTTTTGCGCTGTGTCCAACTCTCAATAAGCAATAAAACAACTGCAACCAGGAAGTATTAGTGCATTTGTAGTTTCCCATTATGCCAAATAAACAATCCGTTGAAACACATGTGTAGACAGCTTCCCAATAAGCATTTAAACATACAAATAAAGGTCCCTTCCAATAAAAGTACAGCACTGTCAGCATCTCTATGAGAAAGAACAGTATTTTGCAAAAAGCTCTATGAATCGCCCTGCTGTGAACTAATTTCTCTTCTTTAGTAGAATGCTGAAGCTGAATTCCTTATCCAGCAATCTTCTCCTTTTTGGGGATGACGGCAGACAGAGCAATTGTCTACACCTAAGATCATCAAGATGGTTCTGCTCCAACTGTACTGCATGCATGATATCGAACATGTACAATGTTTTTTTACCCATTAAACTCCGTAGTTTCCTGTGCCACCCCTCTACTACATTCTGACTGTGTGGGTATCCCATCACACGTGTCATATTGGTTCCAGAATGAGCTGTCGAACAAAGGGAGTACTCTTTCAGATGTATTCCCACACATTCCATTCCTATATGGCCTACCATGGATGTATGTTTCTTTAACATAGTTACATAATGGCTTGCCCTCCTCCGGCATGTCAGCCTCTATTTCAGCAACTGTGTTACAGATATCCTCAGGTGCCACAAATGCCAACTCCAGTATCTCTTTGCATAACATGGCAAAAGGCATACTATTACTGAAGGTGCCCATCAGATGCAACTTATGGATATTCCGCCACACTATTTGACAAAAATGGAGCCAACAGCCCTTAGCTAGGGTGCTGGGTAGGTGTTTCCTGATAGAGTTAACTGTGGCATGTTCGAAATCGGTAAGAATCATGTTGGGTAACAGTGTCAGTTCATTGTCTTTGCATAATTGCAGTATCATTCCCCAAAACTTATCATAAGAATCCTTGCTTTTACTGGGCATTATCCCATATACCACTGGTACTATCTTTTTGCTCACTCTGCCATTAAGTGAACAATGTAAAGTGTAAACCTGTCTGCATTCAGTAGTGCTGATGGGAAAGGTCCCATCTGCCAGTATATATTCTGACTCGCACATCATTCTAAGATTGTCCATAGTGGTGATAACAACATTTGTGTCACTAGGTGTAGCTGCGCTGTGCCATATTACAAATGTACCTGTCTTCACGGGTAGCATATCGGCTGTCAGTTCCCTTAAGGAGTGGAAGTCTTTAAACATGGTCAACTTCTGCTTATACCTCTGTCTCCCAATACTTTGCTTCATTGCTGTGGTATTTGGTAACTCATTCACCACATCCACTAATGTACCTAGCAACAGTTTTACAGGAGTCTTCTACAGACTGCTCTGCTCGATGTTTGAGTTGATGTTTAACTCGCATTGCCTCCCCTTGCAGCACATCAGGTGCATGATAATGGGGGTCGCACTTAACCAATTTATAACCATCCTTATCTGAGTCTGTAACACATCTACCCTTACATCCTTTCCTTGTTTTTATGCGTGCAACACCAGTACTGCCTTGCTTGTACACACTTCTCTTGGTAGTACTGAAACCCATCTATGATCAGCAGTTCATGTCCTTTCTGGGCCCTGCTTGTAGTGTACACTGTATTCACCGTACCTGGTGCATACTCCTGTGAACTACCTTCCCCAGGCTGAAAGACAGGTGACAGCACACTCTTTATCCAGTGAATAACAGATAAGACATATTAGGATAGACATGCCAGCTATGATGACATTAGGGAATACACATGTTAACTTTGCTTCTGGTGTTTCTGTTCCACATTATGCACCTACAACTTACATTTAACCTTGCCACTTACTGCACTGTTTACATAGCATCACATACATGAGCCAAGCATTACAGGATTACCTGACCCACTATATATAATACACAAGCACCATGCTCACTAACAAATACAGTCTAATCATTCCTACATGCTCTACAACAGCATTTGTGACTGTGAGATGAGCATATGGCTGGTTTACTTTCCATATTATGTTTGTACTGTACATTAAACACTATACACGATATGACACTCAGGTCACATCATTATATACGGATTTCATATAGCTGCACTTGCGGTTACTATCAGCTATGCTATAGAGACACATTGCTGGATAATTACTATAGATAGCATAATCTTTCATAGGTTCATAGGTTCATAGGTTCATACTAGGCTATCTGCCCTAGGGCATTTATAAGCCTAGCCAGAGTGGGTTTGGCTTTCGCCACCCATTTTAAATGAATTTTGCTATGCCCTTTTTCGAGGTTAGTATACTATGCCTCTGTCTAACAGTGACACAGAAGTGATACCCGGGGTAAACCTACTATCTCCCATCCATTCATCAAGATTCCTCTTGAAGAGAGTCAATGAGGGACTCTGCCTAACCTGGACTGGGATTTTATTCCAGAGTGAGGGGAGCCTCTGGGTTATGAATCTGTCCCTCTAGCATGTCCTATTTATTTCAGTGCTGAGGTTCAAGTCTCTCGAGCGCGTAGCTCGATGGGATTTGGATTTTCTGAGGTGCAGCATGTCCATTAATTCCGGGTTGGACATGGCTTTATACATCAGGCACAGATCACCTCTGAGCAGGCGGTATGCCACTGAGTAGAGCTGGAGTTTCTTTAACCGGGCAACATATGGCATCTGTTTGAGCCCTTTGATCCTCTTGGTGAGGTACTTTTGGGGTCTTTCCAGTTGCTGCAGGTGTCTGGTGAGGTACATCCCAAAAGGGGTATTGTACTCAATTATGGGCCTGATGAGGGATGAGTAAAGAGGCACAATGGCCTCCCCTGATCTAGATGTGAATCCCTTCATGACTAGGTGGGCTATATAAAATGTTTTTCTAACCACTTTGGCCACGTGGTTGTCAAATGAGAGATTGCTATCAACTTGGGTCCCCAGGTCCCTAATTACTTCTTCCATACTTAACGGATTACCACCTATGTGGTAATTTGTGGGAACTTTGTTTTTGCCAAAGGGGATGACTATACACTTTTTGGTGTTTAGCTTGAGGCCATGGCTTTGGCACCAGTTGTTTGTTTCTATGAAGCCCTTTTGTAGGATGCTTGTGTCGGCTGGAGAGTCAATTATGCCACCCAGTTTGCAGTCATCTGTGAACTTGGTCAGCCACAGTCCTTCCGTGTTAGCCTGTACCTCCGAGAAATATATACTTAACAAGAGAGGTCCCAGGACTGGGCCTTGTGGGATGCCACTTGTAACTGGTTTGGAGTCTGACATGGCTCCAGGAATTCTAACCATGTGGGTTCTGTCCTTGAGCCAGTTTGCAACCCATCTAGTGACATAGAGGTTTATATTTAAGCTGGTGAGCTTATCTATAATGCCCAAGTGGGGTATTGTATTGAAGGCTTTTGCAAGGTCCAGGTAGGCTGTGTGGACCACCTTCTCCTCGTCAATGGCCTTGGTGACTGTTTCAAAGAAATCAACCAGGTTTAAGAGGCAGGATCTGCCCTTAACAAAGCTGAACTGGGTAGGATCCAGTGTCTGTAGGTCCCCAATATCTTTATTTATGAGGTCCATGATGATCCTTTCCATAGCTTTGCAGACCAAGCTAGTCAGGCTTATGGGGCGATAGTTTCCAGGATCCGTTGAGTCACCACCTTTGTGGAGAGTGACCACTGTTGCTGTACACCACTCTTTGGGTACATATCCTCTAGTAAGGCTGAGATTGAACAGTAGTTTTATGCTTGGGTTTAGTTCTTCTTGGAGTTCATGTAGGACGCAGCCTGGGACACCGTCTGGTCCCATTGATGCAGTGTTTTTTGCTTCAATATAAAAACACATTGGAAAGTGTCTGAAACTAGCAGCAGTAGCTGCATTGCAGTCTTTGTTTAAAATTTCCCTTACAGCAGTTATTAACAAGACTTCATACCTCCATCCTGTGTCGATATCTGCTGTGCACAATAATCCACAAGAATGAATAGCAGGATTTCAGCTTGCTAACACTGAATTTTGAATAGTACTTGCTCAAACAGAATTCAGAAACCATGTACACACGTATGCAACGTCTTTTAAGGTTGTACTCATATTGTGTGAATGTTTAATGGCCGAATGCAATACAACATTCAATCTTTAGTCTTTCGAACATTATCAGATCAATATTCTGTGATTTTGCAATTGTACTTTCAAACATTTGCTGTTCGCATGAGTGATATTCACCTTTGTAAAGGTAAACCTTTTAAAATATCTAAGCTACAGTGAATTTCATGCATGTAACTATAATTTAAGATACCTATAATGGAATGAATGGGTTGAAAGAGCTGGTTGAGAGAGCTACCTAGATAATGAAGAACTTTATGGAAAAATGGAGGCAGTAGTAGGTATGGGAGATGTCATCTTGCAGTTTTGGAATATATGAATACTCCATTCAAGCATCTCAGTCCCTCACCAACTCATTTGCTAATGGGGAAAAGTTTGAAAACAAATTACTTAACTTTACTACCTTACTAATAGGTTCATAGGTGCATATTCAGCTAATGTGCATGAGGGCTTTTATAAGGTTAGCAATGCTATCCAAATGTATCCAGCAAGTTATTGTGCCTTAGAGGTTATTTTAAGAGGGTGCATGCTAGGTTGGGCCTGATTTAATGTAACAGCCTTTGACCATCAGAGATATAGATGCCAGACTGGGGTGAATTTTGAATTTCCCATTCACTGGTCAAGGTTGTGCACAGAGGGAAAGGTTCTGCTTCACATGGATGAGAACCCTATTCCAGAGAATGGAAATTTTATGAGATACATACCTGTCCCTCTAACATGTCCCAAAATGTCCTATTTAAGTCACAAACATGTCTTAAATCCTTAAATCTAGTACTTCTGGTGCTGCTCATTTTGTGGATACACAAAAGGTCCATCATAGTGGGATCCAAAAATGCCTTGTATGCCAGGCGTAAATCACCTGTCAGCAGGATGTTGGAAACAGAATGTAGAGATAGAGCTTGGAAGGAATCTGCAAAGGATATTGTGTTTACATCCTGAATTATTTTAGTGAGGAAGCTCTGTGGTCATTCCAGTTGTCACATGTGTCTGGTCAGGTACATACTAAAGTTATACTCCTCGATGGGTCTGATGATGGCTGTGTACAGTGGCATGATGACTTACCTAGATCTAGATGCCATGCCCTTACTTATAATTTGAGTGACATAGAGTGAATTTTTTACAACCTTAGAAACATGTTGGTTGATAGCCAAGTTACTATCTATATGAGTTCCCAAATATGTGACTACTGTGTCTATGTTTGGGGGTGTTCTATAAATGAAGTAGTTTTCCTGGATGGCCAGTTTCCCAAAAGAGACTATTATGCATTTATCGGCATTGAGTTTTTAGCTGTGGCTTTCCACCTGTCATTTTTATGTATTAGGTCTTCATGTTAGATGGTAGTACCTTGGTGGGTTTCTATGATTGCTCCTAGCTTGCAATCATCTGCAAATCTTGGTAAGCCAGGCGCCCTTCTTATTGACCTTGACTTCCAAAAAATAAATGCGAAACAGGAGCAGACCCAGTACAGAGCCATGGGTGACTCCACTAATGACTAGCCTCTTTGTGGCAGTGGTCTCTCCAGTTCTAACTTCCTGAATTTTGTCTGTGAGCAAGCTGGCTATTCAGAAAATAATATAGGGGATTGTTTACAATGCCTTTGTGGGGTACTACCACTACCACCACTGCACTGCCCTAAAAAATCTTCTATGGCCAGAAGTGCAAAACCAACTCTTACTTCCTCAGCTCCACTTCATATACTCTACAAGATAATCCCCCTCTCTGCCCTGATTTCTCTACTCTAATCTCTACCTATACTCCCAAATGTTGTCTCTGCAATACAGTCCAACACCTCTTGGAAGTCTATAAGCCCAGGAAGCAAGTTGATAAACCACTTTATAGTCATTCTGTTACCAACACCTGGAATAAGCATTATCCTGACCTAAGAGCTGTCACTAACAGTTTCAAAAAAGTGCTAAAAGATCACATGCTTAAATCATGGACATGACCCTGCAGTAGTCCTATTTAACCCATACCTCTGCTTCTTTCTTCCTCCTATAGTTCTGCTAATATGATTATTTCAGAGATTATTCCACTAATATTTATCTTCCTCCTGTAGACTTCCTGATAAAAATTAACCTGTTCTTGTTCAGTCAAATCTATATAGCTAATGTACTTCACGTATTTTAACCTGTAGTTTTGTGCCAACATTTAACTGTAGTCTTACCGTTTACTGTTATGTAACTATTTAATTCTTATGTTTATTTGCTGATAATATACCATACAAGTTTCTTTTTAACCTTATTAATCTGATATGTATCTGTGTATGTTTTATATGTCTGGAGTTTTTCTCCTTGGGCCTCTACTGAAAAAGGGCTTCTTGCCCAGTCAGACTAACCTGGTTAACAAATGTCAAATAAATAAATAATAAAATTAAGTCAAGGTAGGCAGTATGCGCCATTTTACCCTAATCTATTGCTTTGGTGACCTTCTCAAAGAAGTTCACCAGGTTCAGAAGGTATGACCTGCCTTTGATGAAACCAAACTACATTGAGTCCAAAGTCTGAAGGTTTTCTATGTCATTGTTAACCATTCCCATAAAAATTCTTAATATGGCTTTGAATGTGAGACTAGTCAAACTAATGGGTCTGTAGTACCTGGGATCTTTTGATAGTCCACACTTGTGCAGGTGGATAACCATTGCAGTCTTCCATTCATGTGACATGAAGCCTATAAGGAGGCTATGGTTGAATAGTGACTCCTTTGGCTGTGATAGTTCATATTTCAGGCTATTTAGTAGTCATCCTGGCATATTATCAGGACCCATCGAAATTGCTTTCTTGGCCTTAGAGACAGCATCTATGACTTGTTCCCTACTGATAGTTTGAGGGATTATGTTAGACGGCATTTTCTTGTGGGGAAGCTAGGGGTGAGAGGGGGATAAAGTTGGAGCTGAAAGTGTCAGCCATAAGATTTTCCATATCTCCTGGTTCTGTGAACATGGGATCCATTTCCCAAAAGTTTGGCAATGTTGTATGCTGCCTTTGAGATTTCCAAGATAACTAAAGAAGGCTTTATGGTTGTCCTCGGCTTGGGACACTATTGTTACATCAAAACTTGCTTTGTTGCACATAATTAGTCCTCTTAGTTATCTGTTCAATTTGATGAGAGAGTTTTTGCCTTTTTTGGAGTTACAGTTCTTAATTTTAACTGTGGATTTTTTTTCTTTTGCAGTATAACCTGTTTAATTTTGGATTCCAGAAGGGTGGTTTGTCTGTTTGAATGAGTTTTGGGCTTCCTTCTGGTAGGCACACCAGCCTCTTTGCAGTTATTGGCATGGTTGCGCAGAGCTTCTATGAATAATTTTGCATAGGCTGCTACATTATTTGGGTTTGGAGGGGCTTGAAAGGTTGACAGGTTATCACTTAATAAAAGGTAGTTTCCCTTTCTAACTATTGCCTTGTGTGCTGGAGTTACAGAATTGATCCTTATGTCAAAGGAGACTACTTTGTGGTCTGCCCTTACCAGGGAGGACACAACACTGGGGGGTGGAGGGTAAGAGTAGGGGTACAGCATTCTCCCTTATTTGTCAGGACCAGGTCCAATATATTTTTACCTCTGGTAGGTGTATGCACAAACTGTTCCCGGGGTATTTGTGCAAATCTGATGTCATGTAAGATTCCCAGTTTATAGAGTGATAATTAAAGTTCCCCTTTAATGCTGTATTTGGTTGAATGGTGAGAATCTCCAATAGTTGTAAGTATGAGCTATGAGTTTCATGGGACATAGAAGGTGACCTACAGCTTGCTAGGATATTACTTGGGTCTATATTATAAGCTTGAAGGTTGAAAACATCGAACACCATACGGTCAACACCATATGGTTGATGTCTTCAACCATTGAGCTCATAATAACAACCCAAAACAAAAAGACAAATGTACCCTAATGGGTTTAAGCAGGCAGGCAAGGTCCCCTGCATCCCCCACTACTTAAATATACCAACTTCAAGACTGCACTACATTGCAGTAAACAGAAATCTCCCCTTACAGAGATTTCCATTTACACATTCGAGATTCTCAGAGTTCGCTATTCTTGTGTCGACAATGTCGGATTCGACATTGATGGCTTTCGAAAACATAATATAGACCCTATTACTTGGGACTTTGTCTATCGTAATGAAAATGTGGACGGACTTTAGTGCAACATCCTGTTTAACCAACCTAGAGGTATGTCTGCTACTGATGTTAATCAAGACACTTCCACCTTCAGTACCTCTCTTTGCAGTTTTTGTTCTAAATGTGTGGAAGGCACTGAAGCCTTGAACTGCCAAGGTACTCTCTCTGCCTTTAAACCATGCCTCTGTAACAGTACAGAGTTGCATTCTCCAAGGGTAATTTGCAGGAATTGGAGGTTCTTGATTAGACCCCTGGCACTTTGCAGTAGCACCTTTAGATTTCCTTGGGTTGATTTTACTATGTTGAAAGAATTGCCAATTTGTAATTGCCTAAAAAGGCATTATGGGGAGGATAATGTGTTAGTCAATATTTAAAAGCCTAGAAGGGACACATGCAGACCATGCTTAGCAGAGTAATGTGCTTTGTTAGCCATGTCGTTCCACACTGACAAATATTTTATTCCCCTAGAATGACACCAGAAACTAAGCCAATTATTAAAATCAATCATCTTCTGTTCATATTGTGGCATCGTTCTTGGGGAAAGTAGAATGCTACCCAAGGCTTAGCACATACCAGTCTGTGACACATAGTCTAAGAGCAACTTAATGTCTCTCTTCATATAATCTAGGGAAGTATGTTGTACATGGAATATAACTAAATCATACTGGCACCTATGTGGCAATGACTTGAGTGCACATGTAACTTGGCAGATTCTGGCCCCTGACAGGCAACAGACCATTATTTACTCCTTATTCAGTTTAGTGAGTGAGGCATCAGTATGTCATTCAATGGAGTCCCCGATGACTAGAGTCTTGCCTTATGGGTTTGGTGGTTGAGATTCCACTGGACATGGCTGTACGTGCAGTGCGAGGAGTTGCTTCTTTTGAATGCTTTTGGGTTTTCTGAGGATAAGCTTTACAAATGGAATGTCTGGGATGCCTTTGGGGTTTGGAAAGATTGCATTTAAGTGCCTTAGCATAAGTAGGTCTATGTATGGGGTGAGTATTCTGCTCGATGGGTTGTAGTATGTGTGTGTTTCTGACAACCAGATTGTTACTCTGTTTGTACGTGAGAGTTTTATCTCCAGAGACATTGTGAAAATACATCTTTCTCATACTGCACTTGCTTCTTTGATGATTAAATGGTTGCCAGTGAGTATTAGACAATTGTTACATTGAATCAATATGCCAGTTTCCACCAAAAAGGCTGCATAGAAATTCAGAAAGTGCATATGCATGATATCAGATCCTTTATTGGGTGAGTTACAAGGGTGTGGTGCATGAGGGGTTAATTGTGGGGCCTTCTAATGGTGCTTTTAGGGTTAGAGACTAGGCTACATAATACTAAATTCAAGGGGCACTGCTCTTCAATGTACAGCCTGTTCTAAGCTACTCAACCGGCAAAGTAGTTGCCCTTTACTCACCAAGTTACTGGCACAGTCTCAGAGGTGATTTTATAGGGAGCATTTGGTTTCCAGTTGTCTGCATCTATATAGGGCACTAGAAGTCACAGCTACATGATGGGTAGGGGTGTACAAACTCTCCAGATTTATACAGGCACTTAAAACACAGGAAACAAGTTTCTAAGCCCTCTGACAATAAAACAACCCCACTTCCAACTATCTTATGTATTTCCCAACTCAGATAGACCAAGTCACCACCTACTGACACTAGATGGACTATCCCAGGCCTCTTATTTTAAAAACAAAAGAAATATTGCTTGAGAGTGTAATGCTACTAGAAAACAATCCAACAATTCCAAAATAAAACTAAACTAAACACAAAGTCCACAGCAGCAGATATAGGACAGCAATAGATCAGTTCACTCAAACAGACTTTATTCACAATAAAACAAGAACAAATTAAATTAAATAGCAGCAATTAATCAAGCACTTTCATCTCTTGTTTATTCAGAGAATTTTTCAAGTTCTTCAATAAACAGACACAAAAGTGTTTGATTAATTGCTGCTATTTAATTTTAGTTTTTCTTGTTTTATCATGAATAAAGTGTGTTTGAGTGAACCAATCTATTGCTGTCCTATACCTGCTACTAGAAAACAACTTAAACAATCTGCGTGGACAAAGTGATTTCAAGTATTAGGAACCTTTAAAATGATTTAAAGTGCAAATCCACAAATAAGCAAAAATAAAGCAGTAACACTCTAAAAGAGTTAACTGAAGTGCGAAATAATAAACTACATCTCTTATCTGCCAAGTATGAAACATGATTAATTCACGACCCTCTGAGTGTGAGGAGCTGCCAAATAGATGGGATCTCTGGGAAAATGAGCAGAAGACAATTTGAAGTAAAAGTGGTTTACTCAAGGGCAATAATGATTTGCTGGGTGGGCACTCAGTATTATGGATCTGTGGGAAACAATGCCTGGAAAAAATACTTAAATAGCTTACACAACAGACAATAGCAATGAAAGAGGGAAGTAAGGAACTTTGGAAGTCAGCTTACCATAAGGGTGGAAGCCAGAGACACAGCCTTTTAAAATCACAACAGACATGTGTTGGAAGTTTGGAAACAAAATCAAGCAGAAAGAAGCATGCTAGCTAGGAAGTGGTTTAATCAAATAAAGCCAATACTGGAGCTCTACTCCTATGATTCTGAGCTACAGGTAAATGACCTCAGGTAGGTTATGATTTCAGAAACTTTAGCTTAATGTCTCAGTGGGGGTGGGGTGGACACAAAGAACAGCAGAATAGAAAGACACTGGAATGCAACTTTAAGTAGGTAATTGATAGGAAGAATATAAGACTCTAGCAGAAAAACTGGAATATAAACTGCTGTAAGAGCACTGAATCACTGATCCTGGAGCAGAATGTACAATACTGCCACAATTGTAGCTGTACCATACTCTAAGCCACCAAGCTATGCTGTTCATGGAAAAATTGCAGTAATAAATGACTAAATAAAATTCAACTCTAGCAATAGTTCAGAGTTTTGCCTCAACTGTAAATGAAACTATAAGACTAAGGCCCCAGAGAGCATCCAAAATACAAACAGCTATTTTCTACAAGTAATTCTACTTTTAGGGCTAGAAGGGCAGTATAATATATAAACAGCACTAAGATCTTGCTGTAATTCACAATCTTCCAACAAATGTAAATGAAGCTACAAGACTAAGGTCCAAAAACAAACTTAACAAAATGCAAGAAGATAATTTTTTAGTTAAAACATGGAAAAAAGCAAAACAGTACAAAAAGTATCACCACAGAGGTCACTATTAGTGCAACTTATATGCTATTTAAGTAGAGCTGAAAAAAAGCTTTTTTACTTTCCCTTTTGATGAAAAGCTTGATTCTCACAGTTCAGGGCTTTCCCCACCTTTCTAAGTCTTGAATAAAATAAATCAAGACAATCTAAGATAGTTGATTAATATAATTCACCTTAGCTATAACTTTTATTATAGCAAGTATTCTGGAAGACTTTTGAGAACTTCTGGTATAACGGCAATCTAAAAGGCAACTGAGATTAACTCTCCTTCTAGGAAACGCAGAAAATGATATGAAAAGCGAACAAGTGCAGGAAGCTAAACAATAAAGTATCTGCCTCCTACATGAAAACCAGAAGGAAATTAAACCTGGAAAAAAAGGAAATGAAAATAAAAACAGAGGAAAAGATGACTCAGTAACATATATATTGCTCTATATAATGTCCAGCTTTTTATGTGCCACATGCCTTGGAGCTGTACTATTGGAGGAAGTAACAAGAATGAGGAGAGAATGTCTGTCGTACCACTAGAGAAAGCAATAGCTGTACTTGTGGCCTCCAAGAAGACTATATCACCACTAACAATAAGAAAGTTCTAGAAACAGAAGGAACACTAATTAGATATTATGATCGGGTAGCGCAGTTACAACAGATGGAAGATGACTTCAAAGATTAACTTGACTAAAAGCATGAAAAAATATTGAAAGAATGGATAGAATTAGAAGTTCAAGCCAGGCGGGATGGTTTAAGATTTATGGTGCTCCCAAAGAACATGGAAGGCAAGGATTGTAAAAAGCACATGCAGAAGTGCATAGGCATGTGAACAAAGATCATAGAACAAGGGACTGTAATAGGAAGAACGCATCATATTTATCTGTCTGCAACAGCTACAGCTGCCAAAAATGAATTGAGATCTGTCCTTGTCAAATTCCAGTCTTACGCACAAAAAGACCAAGTTTTCTCTCTCCTGTATTAGAAAAGAAGGGTGCTTAAGATTGGTTGGACAGAAGTTTTAAAGATATGACTAGTTTGCATTTACCAGGCAGTAAATAAGTACTTTCCTTCTGGCTGTTACTCAAACTAGTTAGCTGATTTTACATTGTAAGCAACGCTACCCGATAATGTTCTGAATATTTTTTACCTTTACGAACCAAGACATACATGACAGTGGAATTGGCATTATAGAATTTGTAGCAGTTTAGTCAGCAAAAATCAGGAGACCTTGTAGCAGACAATGGATGTTTTCACACCTGTGTTAGGGACCAGAGACTACAAAAGCAATACCATCCCTGATCTATCACTGTACCTTTCCATTTTTTCAAAGACAGCTCCTTGAGAAAAAGAAAAATATGCAGGAGCACTTGAAAATGTTGAACTAGAGTATAAAGCATGAGACTTTGCAAACTAGACTTGAAGAAACTGCAGATAACGGAAGACTGCTAGTCCAGTAAATGGTCTTAGGTCCTGATAGACTGAGTGAACTGAAGATTAATATTCAAACAGACTGAGTGTTATAGGGCTAATATGTTCCAAAGAAGTGAAATGCATTTATATGACAGAGTCATGTAATATGTTCCTCTATTTTCACAGCAGAGCTAAATAAAGCCCCCTCACACATACACACTCACCTTTTTCCCATATTGTGTGAATTTCCCTTTCATCTGGTCTACAAAATGGAAAAATAAATACAAATTAAAAAGAAAAGGAGAGGAAAAAGGGAATGTTAAAAAACAGAAATGGGTAACAACACTTGATTTATATGCCTATCAAGTTTATAGCAATTAATTAAACTCATGGGGAGAGCACTCAGATACATTTGATGGATTTAGCTTTAAAATAAACAAGAACATTGTATTCATAGATTCATAGACTGTTACTAGGCTAACAATCCAAGGAGCCTTTCTAAGCCTAGCCATGTTTTCCCAAAATGATGTCCTGCATTGAAATAGGACATGGAGATCGAGGCATTTATAAGCTACCTTTGTCCATAAGGGACATGGGTACCAGGCCTGGTGTAAATATCCTATTCCCCACTTGCCTAGGTTGTGCTTAAACTGAGTAATAGACGAACTCAGTTTCATATGGATGGGAAGCCTGTTCCACATGAGGTGTAGTCTCTGAGGCACACATCTGTCTGTCCAGCATGTTCTGTTTATGTCACAGACAAAATTCAGGTCCCTAGACCATGCAATTCAGTTACTCTTTGACTTACGACTATGTACAAGATTCATAAGTGTGTTGTTTGTGATGCCTTGTAAGCCAGGCATAGATCACCCCTCTGCAATCTATAGGAGACTGAGTAGAGGGAAAGAGCTTATGCCTCGTATTCTTTTTGTAAGGAATCTTTGAGGTCGCTTTAGTTGCTGCGTATGCCTGGTCAGGTACACACCAAAGGAAGTATTGTACTCTATGATTGGTCTGATAAGGGTGGAGTACAGTGGGGTATTGATCTCTTTGGATCTAGATAGCGTACGTTTACTTAAAGTTGTGCAACATAAAAGGATTTCCTCACCACTGTGGCCAAGTGGTGTTCGAAGGCAAGTCTGCTGTCTATGTGTGTACTCAGATCCCTGCCCACTGGGTCGACTCTTAAGGGTGCATTATCAATATGGTAATTAGCCAGGGTTTGGGGTGCTTGGAATTAAGCCAAGGTGTTGCTTAGTAGAGTGAGAGGTTAGCCTTGGAATAGTTACTTAAGGTTTTTGGTTTTGCTAGATCACCAGATTTAATTTTTATTTCAAGTAATACTGCCTTATGGTCAGATCAGATGAGCAAAGACATTACACTAGGTGAGGAACACAGTGCTCCCATCTTTGTGAGTTCAAGGTCAAGGATGTCTGTACCCCTTGTAGGAGAATGGACCAACTGCTCCAGGATGTTGGTAGTAACAAATTTAGAAATCACTGGGCTTGTGCATTAGGAGTGGTGTAGGATTCCCAGTCTTTAGTGGGGTAGTTGAGATCCCCCATGAATATTATATTGGGTTGAACAGCTAGGGACTCATGTACATTGGTATAGGTACTATGGGTTTCCTGGGACATGCAGGGGGACCTATATTCTGTAAGAATATGGTACGGCATTTATGGTGAGTTGCACATGTATGAATTCCAGCAGGTCATACACTTTAACTAGTCTTGATGTCAGATTAGTCTTAATATAGACTGACACTCCTCCACCATTAGTTCCCTCCTGTGCAGTAACTGGTCTAAAGCATTATAACCTTGCATTGCTAGTGTATGCTCAGGGGCTTTAAACCATGTCTCCATTAGTTCACAGATGTCTACACTCTCCAGGGAGAGGAAGGCTTGCAGGGAGTGGAGTTTCTTATTAAGACTTCTAGCATTAAGCAGTACCACCTTTAGATATTTCTTCATGTTTAGTTAAGTCAGTAGGTTTATCAGTTTGGCATTGCCTAACAAAGGAACTATGGGGCTGACAAGGTCTTTGCCAATATCCAAAAGCCTAGAGTGGATAAGTGCAGATCACCCCTGGTAAAGTAGTGTGGTCTGTCAACCATGTTCTCCCAGGCTGTCAAATATTGTACCCCTTAGATTGACAACAGAAGCTAAGCCAATTGTTAAAATCAATCATTTTAATTTGGTAACATGGCATCATCCTTGGAGAAGTTAATATGCTGCTCAGAGGTGGGCTCATACCTGCCTGAGACACATAATCGGTAATGTTTCCCTTCATATAGTCAAGGAGGTACATCTCAGGTCATTAACACCCATGTGGACTGAGACAGAGTCATATTGGTACCTGTGGTTCAGTGACCTGATTGCCTGTGTGACCTGATGAATCCTCGCCCCAGAAAGGAAGCTAACCATGACTCTATCTTTACTCAGTCTGGTGAGGGGGACATCAGTATGCCTCACTATAGAATCACCAATGACCAGGAAATTTGGGCTGTGTGCTGGTTTGCCTTAAGGGCTTAGAAATGGAGGCACTGGATACAGTGTTACTATGTGTAGCTGTGGGTGGTGTTTTAATGAAATGATTATGTGATGGCTGAGGACCCTTTCTTTGATTGTACTGCACAGGAGGTCTTAGTGTTTTAAGAAGGTTACCTGTAAGACCTCAGCATAAGTAGTTTTATATGTAGGGTCTTTACCCTGTGCAGTAGGCATGGTGCAATTGTCACTGACAACCTCTATAGGATTAGTTATGGTTGTATGCGAGAGTTTTGCCTCCAGCGTTAAAGTGTATTTACACTTCTCGCATACACTATCTGTTTTATTAAGAATAAGTGGGTTGTCGATGTACATGAGCTAATTGCTACAATGCCTCAGAATACCATTCTCAACCATACTGACTACACAGAAAGTCAGGAAGTGCATATCCAATGCCACAGATCTACTAGGAAGGAGTGAGGAAAACTTAAATATTGAACAAGTCATGAAGCAGTATTCTTGAAATGTGCCAGGTCTGTTGTTTGTTAGTGTAAGTGAGACTTTGGAATTTAACACTGGTAAAAAAGCTCTTGTACAATTGTACATTAGAGGTGCTTATTGGCTAACTGACCCATAAAACAGGAGTGGCTTGGGTTTCAGCAGCTCCAATAAACTTCACAATAGAGAACAGCTGCTTGATAAAAAATAGTTTGATAGCGGAGTGAAGTACTCCTAGGATGAAATTTCACAAACAGGAGGGGGGTAGCAGGATTAGAGACATTTCTGAAGGCAGAGAGAGGTGACATTATCCATGACAATGCAGCACTGTATTTCGTGGGACTGAGTTAGAGGATTAAATTATAGAAATCATTAGAGCAAAGAAGGGTTGCATTTTAAATGGAAACCACAAAATATATAGGGAAGCATAGAATTTGGTTACAAGAAAGCATCTCACAGGGGATAGTGCCTTATCAATTTCAAAAGCTACTCAGTAGCTGGGAACAACATGGGATGGTATAGAATGGAACCAAGACAAAGGGATTTAGAAAGGTAAAAGAGATGTAATGCAGAGAGCAAGATAGAAAGAGAGTAGTGCTGGTTTGATGAAGTTAGGCCAAAGATTAGGAAAAATCATCTGTTTTTTCTATGCAGGAAAATAAATAACTAAAATGAAGGTAACAAATTACAAAGATAACGAATGTAAAGATAGTGTGTTTAGAAGATGAAGACATTGAGAAAGCAGTGACTTCACGTCAACAAGGTAGCTATAAATGTGGCTTGAGTATTACTACAATATATTGTTGTGAGAGTTAATGCTGATTGTACAGGAAGAGTGGTAGTGATAGTAACATCACTGCTATTCATGCAGGAGCAGGAAATCTGCATAAAATAACACTAGGCACCATCCATGTTGAAATTGCATGCTCAGAAAGTGAAATTAAAGAATGGAAAGAGTTAATCTACAGGTGACAGGAGAAAAACGGGATTGAGTTAAATGGATATTTTTATTATTCTGACATGGAATATCAATAGACTTAGAAATCAAGCAATGTGACAGAGTATTAGCAGATATATATGGGTATATGACATTCATATACTCATATAATTAAGATGCACAAGACCAACGAAAACTGGTTGTTTAAAAAAAATTGAAAATTAGAAAAAAAGCAATAATTTTTGCAGGAGGAAGCCCTTTGCACCACACTGTCTGCTGATTTTATATATACTATCTATGAGATCACTCTACAGTGGGGAAAGGGCAAACCCCAAATTCCCACTGTTCACGATCTTCATATGAAACAAAACTAGCAAAGTTCGATCAACTGATTTTTAATCATATGTGCTGTTTTTTTTTTTTTTGTGTGATGATTGCACTGTTCAGTTGCCTAAGTGGCACCCATATATCTCTTTTATATATGTATATATATATATATATATATATATATATATATATATATATATATATATATACACACACACACACACACACACACACACACACACACACACACACACACACATGTATGTATACATATATACAAACTGTTGACCAAGGAAGCAATACAAACTGCTTAAAAAACTTTGGCAAAATACCACAGGATAAAATAGGAAAATAGCTTTATGTAGTACTAAATGAACGAGACTTGTTTAGCACTTTCATCCCTTCTTTATTAAACGGAACGTCATTAGACAAGTCTCAGTAAAATCAAAGCAGTATCTTTAAACAAAATATTTGACCACCAAAATTTCCAAACAGCCAATGAAAAAGTTCAATGAAAGAAGCTAAAATCATCTGACTCACAAAAATCATATGACTCACAAACCATGTGACTTAAAAATTCATACCATCTAGAAATGCACTAAAGTACTGGAAAAGCTTCATTAACCTACAACAAACACAACCTATACATTTTACTTCGTAAATGTAAAATATAAAATGCTTCTTATTTGATTTCCACTATCTTATAAAACTTTAATCTTTAGTAAATATTTTATATTTGTGCATTAATTTAAACTAGGGAGCCTGTCTGATCTCAGTTTAATCTGCATTTTATATTCGTAAGACTACTAGATATTTATGTACCAGAATAAGTGAACATATGTGAGTTATTAAATCTAAATATATTGTCAATACGCTAGCCAAACATAGTTTTAATTGTATTAACTTTAAGAAGTTTCAGTTTTTTGTGCTTGAACAAGTTGACACTAACAGGTTTATTAAGGGATGTAATATTTTTTTAGAAACCAGGGAGCTACAATGGCATGTTGGAAATTGGACAAGATTGGATAGATACTGTATGTCTACGGTAAACAGTGATACAAGTAAGAACACTCCCAATATCTCTCTCTGATCATGCACCAATGCTTTCAGATTGGACTATATACATATTATGAAACACTGCATAAAGAGAAACCCTGGACTAGAGATAAAAAAGAGCATACTTAGAAATTCTTAGATGGAATAAACTTAACTACAGATTGATAAGGAGAGTAGATGTTGTTTTTAGAAGAAAATAAGAGTAGAGGTTCAGAAAGCCATTCAATTTCAGAATTTTGGGGAATCGTCACTGACAAATGGAACTCCAGGGGATATTTGGAAATTAGTGAAGAATGTGTTATTTGAAATATGGCTACAGCTATTCAAGCATATTCTAGAAAGAGTGAGGAAGAACCAGAATTCTGGAAGAAAGCATTAGTTTTAGTTGTCCCAAGGAAGGTATAGATTCAGTTGACCAGCGATCATATTGTACAATTTCATATTTAAATCGTAAACAATAATATGTTTATGTCAATCTTGGCAAAACGGTTGAACAAGAATTTGCTGAACATAACATACTTTCATCAGTGTGCTTTTGCAGAGGGAAGGTAGACTTCTTATAATATTAATAAAACAATAATTTTGCAAAGGAAGTACATTCACAAGAAAAGTTTGGATACAGAAATACATTTGACAGAGTCGGCTGGGGATTTTTAAGCTACATTTTTTTATTCCCAAGGTAGTGGATAATTTTGATTATGAGAATTTTTGAGGGAACAAAAGCAGCTACCAATATTATGGGAAAACAATGGAGAAGCTTCAGTCTCAGCAGAGATATGAGACAGGGCTGTACCTTGCCTCTTCTTCTCTACACCTTGAATATAGTGCCATTGGCAATAAAAATCAGAGAATCCCCTATAAGAGGATACATCTGGTATGGGCATCAGGAGAAAACAGATTATCTGCTGATATCATTCTGTAGATTACAGATCCCCAAAATGGTATACCTTAGATATTTAGCGTACTACATTGATATTCACAGATTGCAGGTTATAAGATAAATGAAAGACTAAATAGTCCACAGCTACAATACTTTACATGATTTGGTCTGGACATTTCCATTTCTCTGGGGTCATTATAAAAACAAATATCTGTGTATTTGATTGGGGATTGACCCAGACCAATAAGCTAAGGATATATGGAAAGAAATAATGAGCATTAAGAAGTGGACAATGGTGAACATGGAATTGCAAAGTAAAATACAGGTAATAAAGTGCTCATGGTTCATTGAGTTTTTATGTAGGGCAAGCATATTTTGTTAGAACAGAAAAGATGATATGGGAAAGGATTAATGAGGAACTCAGAGAATGGGGGAAATAATAAAGTGGGAAAGATTTGATTCGCTGGTAGAGTAAGGGAGATTAGGACTTCTGGACAGTGAAACATATTATATTACCACTCAGATAAAATAGGTTATATATTGTAGTACACAGAATATGCCCCCAGGTGGAAGTCAAAGTGGCAAAGGCAAAGGAGATTACCCCTGAAATCACAAAGATCAGGGTTTTGGAGCCAAACAGTAAGGAAGGACAACACTAATGGCATAGATACGTTTGTTTATGAAGGTACATTGTCTATCATAAAATGGAAGAAATTGCAAAATTGTATGCTATAGTAATGGAAGTAGAAAAAAGAAGAGATGAAGGGGACAATTCAATAGTAAAGAGGAGAGAAGAACTGCAAACAGCAACAGGAAACCAGGAGAAAGTTGAGCGGGGGAAACTTGATATGTTACAGTAAAGTTTAGGAAAAACTTGGCCTGGGGAGACAAGCAGAATTTTGTTAGCTTGCTTTTCAGGAAGACTGGCTAAAAAGAAAGTGGTTCAGTACTACTCCAGATGTAAAACCCAAACTAACAGAATTCTTAATTAAAAACGATGTTAAGCAGATTGTACTAGCGCTAGACTATAAAGGTCATGCAGAATAAATCAATTATAAATTAAAAACTATGTTAATCAGATTGTACTAGCGCTAGACTATAAAGATCATGCAGAAGAAATCAATGAGAAGAGGAGTCGATTGTTTAGACCGTTCTCAGTGCAACAATGGGAGGACATCTGTAAGGTACTTAGATTCCCTACTAAAGCAAAGGAAATGTTTGTCAGTACATCACTGTTGCAGTAGCAAAATTTATATGGGATGTATTCCGCCAAGGATCAGATGACCTGCCAGATTCCAAAGCTTTAGGACACCTTTCATGCACAAAAATCTAAGAACTTTCTTGCCAACAAGGAGCTCTCTCTGCTGTGACTTCAAAAGATTAACTGTCGGCTAGTGCTTTCTCAATGTTGGACAGATACATACTCCATTAAAGACTAACTGCATTTTCTACCATTTTTGAGTGAAAAAGTATATCTTTTTAGTAAAAAAAAATGTTGCTGGGGATTGGGTTAGTGTGTTTGGTCATTGATGGACCTGGGTCTCAGCTCCTGAGGCATTCTCTCCCCAGTTTGTAAGAAGATAATAGTTTTAAGGGATTACTGTGGTCTTGACTTTTTTTCCCTCTGTCCCTCTGTTGTTGAGTGATTCTGCTGTGGCCATATTAGGTTCCTAAGGCTGTTGATCAGTTTCTTTCATTCCATCTGGCACTGCTCTTCAGGAAACCACTAAGGACCGAGATGTAGGCATGTTCCTTGTGGCTGTTTGGATGTCCTGTTTGGAAAGACGGAATCACTCTTGCTGACATTGGAGAAGGGAGCAGACATTGTTTCTTTGTGTAGCACTCTGGTGAGTTTGATTCTTTTTCATTAGGGTCTCCCAGAGAAAAGGAAGCAAAAAATTCATCATGTTCTTCATCTGTGCCCCCTTCAGCTAGGGAAGATAAGGGGGATTGAATGGATTTTGCTGAAGGTTAACTTTCATTATCACATTCCAAACCCTCCTTTCATTTAAAAAATATTCCCCTCTCTCACAGATTCTGATTCTCAATCTGAGGGACAGAATTAGACTATTTCTCAAGTACCTGATCCAGAGAATGGAGAACCTGACTTTGAGGAAAATTCTTCCTTCAGATTTCCCACCTGAAGAAGTATCTTTTTCTGATAATATTACCAGAATGAAGAAATTATCTCAGTGGGAACAAATATAAATAACAGAGTCCTTTAAAAAAATATTATGATTTGCTACTGGTGGATTTTCTTCAACCAGCAGCTTCCTAACTTGCCAGCTTTGGAGAATGCTTCCTTTTCAGCAAGCAGTTTGTCAGCCACTGGATCCAAGAAAATTGGATAAATTATGTAAGATTCGACAGATCCACTAATTTATTTTTTTAAACCCTAGGTTAGGCTGTGTAGTAATTTCTCTGACGAAACAATCTTCTGCCAAGCATATTATGTCAGCAAACCCTATTCCATTTTGCAAGGGTAAGAAAGCCTGTGAAAGATTTGAAAAGGCAGCTTATACTTCTTCCACTTTAGCCTTTAACATAAGTAATTGTCAGGCTCACTTCTAAGTTTCGTCTGGTTTCTTTTGACAACATGAGAAAAATTATTTGCTGATCTTTGTCTTCAGAGATTAAAACATTTGTAAATACTTTCATTTCTTCCATGTCTCTGGTAGCTAAACACTGTAATATATTTGTATGACATTGCTGATGTTGTTTCCAGAGCAGTTTCCACTGGATCAGTGATGAAAAGATTGCCCTGGCTACGTTCTGAGAACTTACCATTGGATGGGAAAACTGATCTCCTGAATGTTCTCCTGGAAAAGTGGTATTGTTTGGATCTTCCTATTCTGAGGTACTCAAATAATTTGATGAAAGGGGAGAGTCAATTTAATAGAAGCTTTCCTTACAGGTTTATAAGAAACAGAATAAGCGATCACAGCAGAGTGTGGGGAAGTAGTCTTTTAGAATACAATGGCAGAGCTATTCAAAAAAGAAAGGAGGAGGATGATACCAAAACCAAAGATTCTAAAAAATCTGGTTAACGATATGTCCTATCTTGTGTCTCTCCCCTAGTCCTGGCTACCCAGTAATGATTTCCCAAAATCTAGGTCATCATTTTTCCTGTGACACAAGTTAACATAAGACATGTGGGTTATGTGAATCACATGCCAGTATTGCATTTGTGGTCAGAAATGAAGCACTTAACACTCAGTGAATGTGTGGAATAAATTATAGCAGCTGCAACACTAGTTTTATTTTTTTTATTTCCCAAGAACAGAAGCTCTTTAGAGCTCCATGTGTGGCATAAACTATAACAACTGCTCGCTAGAACTATAACAAGCAATTGCAGAAGTTTGAAATGAAAGAAGAGTTTTATTGCAGAGCTGCAAGAAATGCTTAAACTGTAGCAACTGAACAAGCAGTTGCTATAATTTAAAGATTTCTTTTTCTCCTGAATTCAAGCCAAGGACCTCTTTTTGCTACTTAACATAGAGATGGGGGGCACCATATCAGGGGATGGCACCAGGCACCAGAACAACTAGCAACTTCTGTCTGCACCTGTCCAACCACACCTCCTTGTTTCTTCCGGTTGTGTATCAAATGTAGGGTTGCCACCTTCCTTCAGTAACCCTGCCCACCCCAACCCTCTCCCGCCAACATACCTCCTATTTTGTGATGTCACGACAGCATCACTCTTTTTTCGCTGATTTACTATGCTTTTCTATAAAAAGCATAGTAAATCAGACGATTAGTCTGTTTTCCTTTTGAAACAGAGGAGAATCAGTTTGATTTCCTGATAGTCCGGAAAAAAAACAGAGGGGTGGCAAGCCTAATCAAATGCTATCTTAAAGTGTTATAGAGCCTATTCTTCCATATAAAAAAAAGGATTTTACACAAGTATATATGTAGTTCCAAAGAAAGGTGAAACATGGAGACCTGTCACAGACTTTTCTTTTCTAAACGTTCACATCAAAATTCCAAGATTCAAAATGCTCGCTATTATCACTCATTCCTCCTTCCAGTTTTCTAGTAACTCTACATATAAACTATGCTTGTCATCACATTTCAGTTCTCAAAGATTTCAGGCACTTTTTAAGATATTCTTTTAATGACTGTCTAGTTGTGATTCACGTTTTCAGTTTTTCATTTTACCCTTTGGATTGTCAGCAGCTCCAAGAGTGTTTGCAAAGTGCATAGCAACTGTAGTACCTCATTAGATGTTATGGGCATTTACATCTTTCCATATTTATATGACTTCCATTTTTTTGCAGACTCAGAAATTGTTAAAAATTTGTTTCCTGGGTAAAGAAACTTTTTTTTCCCAATTTGGGATTTCAAATGAACCTAGAGAAATCCTCATAAAATCCAACTCACAGGACAGTATTTCAAGGTTGTCTCCTAGATACAACTTTAATATTTACTTATCTTCCTCAGAACAAAGTGGAATTTTATAAGTAACAGTATCTGACATTTTCCAAACAGACTCAAACAACTGCCAAATAATACCTCAGAATTCTAAATTTCATGGTTGGACAATTCTCATGATTCCTTTAGCCAGACTTCATAAAAGGAAAATTCAGTGGTTCATCAAATCAGTTTGTACCCAACAACAGCATCCCCTAGTCTTTCAGGTCCCAGTGCTGTGGTTTTCAAAAAGGAAAATATTTAAGTGTGAGAATCTGTCATCTCTCAATCTTTGTCTACATGTTTTGCTGCCAGACCATATTCACTCTGTAGCTGCAAATGCCTCAGACTTTGCTGTAACCAAGGGAATGAAAGTCCATTCTCTGTGGAACAGGTAGGGCAAATTGAAACACATAAATGTCAAATAAATGATTACACTAATAAATCCTCAAATCTGTAAACCATCTATGGATTCCTGGCTCTCTACTAATAATCACAGACAGTACCACAGTGATCTGGTCCAAAAACATAGAGGTAGGAACCAGATCCTACCCACTAGGAAGACTACCAATGATAGCCTGGAAACTAGCAACTCAGCACAATCTGTCCCTCCAGGCTACTTACATCCCATCAGAGAAGAATGTTATAGCAGATAACCTGAGTAGAACCAGGACAGACCCCCCCACAAGTGGAAGTTGGAATCAGAGGTCTCCATGCTTCCATTCACAACAGGCAGTAAAGAAATTCTGCTTCAGGACTTCTTGCACAATAGCCTACAAGGCAGATGCCTTCTCATTCCCATGAATGGGGATGCCTCTCTAGGCCTTTCCACCTTTCCCTCTAAAAACTGTGGTTCTTCTATAGATCCAGAAAGACTCCACAAGATAATTTCGGTTACCCCTTTGTGGGCTAGACAAGAGTGGTTCTCCCTTCTTTTGAATATGGCCCAGAGCAATTACCAGAAGCTTCCTCTCAGCATGGACTTACACAGGGTTCATTGACCCACACCAATATTCAATGTCTTCAATTCAAAGCACCGAGGAAAGAATTTTTTCTTATTGTTTTTCATTTTCATTTTGATATCTACCACCCAAAAAGGTCAGTAGGCAAACTACTCCACAAACACTCCCTTCCCATGCTTGGAACAAACCTCCCCTTGACGTACGTTCAATCTCCCACACCTCACACTTTAAAAATGAGCTAAAAGCTTATTTTCTCAATTCCAGAACCTGCCCTTGCCATGACCCTAGCTAGTCTTCCTTCCCTTTATGTACCCTCAAAAGGGCCATACTTAGTACCTCATTACACCTCTCTCTCTAATCTGTCTACTATGCATTTGCACAATTTTATACAAACATAAAATGTTCATTGTTGACCTATTGAACTATATCAATGTAAAATTGTTACTTAGCTTCTTTGTAATCCAACTTTAACTTTATGCATGTATCCCAACATATGTGAATCATTTTGCTATAACTGCTGTTATATCAATATTGTTTAAATTGTACTTGTTTTAAAATGTATTACTGGAGCTTTTCTCCTCGGGTCTCCACTGAAAATGGGCCACAAGCCCAGTTGGACAAACCCGGTTAACAAATGTCAATAAATAAATAAAATAAATAAATATTTGCACATGCTATACTTCCTTGCTTCATTCTGACAGTCATTGCCAGTGCCCCAGGTCCATTGTTATCTCTAAAAATCACATTAAAAACAGCCAGCAAAATAGGTGATACATCAAGCTCTATTTATTGTAAAAGCAATAAACAGACACAAAAAGCTGCAAACCAGTTTTGGCATAAACTTTCTTCAGTGCAAACACAAATATCAAATAAAACATAAACCCTATCCACACCTGTAATTAAATACAATAAATAGAGCTTGAAATATCACATATTTTGTGCTGCCTGTTTTTAATGTGATTTTTGGCTTTGTTCTTTTGGATGTACTTGTGTACCTCTGCAGGTTTGTTGGCCATTGTTATATCTACCGGTCTCCTTTCCTCCCCCTGACTTATATTGAATTATGACTGGGACCAATGTGAAACAATAAAGGGCACCCTGAGGGAGTGCTAGCCAACATTTGCTTGGGGAGTTTTCTTTTATTTTTTTGTATGACAAGAGACAGGAAGGAAAGAAGAAGGGGGTAAGAGTCGAGGTGTGAGAAAAAATGAGAAGGAACTTTAGTGAGAAGTTGAAATGGATAGTTTAATAAAAACTTTCTTGATGGAATATAACTTATCTTATCCGCAAATCAAGAAAAATATCCCTGAATGCGCAACCTCATTTTGAAGAGGTCAAAGCCGCACTGCCAGCAGCAAGAACTGCGATTTTTAGGAGATAGGAGGAGCTCAAGCTTGTGATGACAATCATTTCTAAAAATAAAGCACCAAAGGCAACCAGTTTATCTGTTGTTGTGTCCATACATTAAATCCACTTTTTTTCTAAAACACAAACACTATATATTATGAGGTGATTACTGATTACTTATATAGACATTAAATAAATCACTTTATTACAAAGCTAGCATGTCACCAATCCCATATCCGGCACTAGGTGATCTAGGCCTCACTGGCTGGGGCGGGCTGCCACAACATGTGTGTGTGTGTGTGTGTGTGTGTGTGTGTGTGTGTGTGTGTGTGTGTGTGTGTGTGTATGTGTGTGTGTGTGTGTGTGTGTGTGTGTGTGTGTGTGTGTGTGTGTGTGTGTGTGTGTGTGTGTGTGTGTGTGTGTGTGTGTGTGTGTGTGTGTGTGTGTGTGTGTCTGTGTGTGTGTGTGTGTGTGTGTGTGTGTGTGTGTGTGTGTGTGTGTGTGTGTGTGTGTGAGTGTGTGTGCACACGTGTGTGTGCGTGATGCCCTAGTTAGGGATGGCAGGTTATTTAATTATCTTAATCAGGCTCAAACCCTGTACCTTAATTTCCTACAGCAACTAACAAACTGTTAACTTGGGAAACAAAGCTGACTGAATGTGCTGAAATGGGTAATTTTGTATTTTATTGGCTCATACATTTTGTTACACTGCTTAATGAAAAAAATATCTTCAAAACTGCAGGGGTGCATTTTCAAGTAATGTTGGGCTTTAGTGCATTTTGAAGGAAAGTTGAGTTTCAGGGGAAGAGAAATGGTATGTGTGTGGCCTGTCTTGGTGTCAGCCATTTGGACAACGGCTGAAATATTTGTAAAAATTTTAGTTCACGCATGCTTCTGGAAAGGAGAAACAAACATGCTTAAAGAATAGATTCATCCTGAATCCCCATCTATGGAAAGGGGCACACTGGAAGAGAAGGACAAGAACTTTTGCAAGAGGTCAAGACATGAGAAAAGAAAAGAAAAATGGAAAGCTGATAATCCCATATTAGAAAACATGTCTGCAGCTAAAGACCTACTTTTCCATATCAGCAGTGGACTTCTTCAATTACTACACCTACCTGATCTACTACTTCTGCCTGACAGGAGTCGTTGCTCACTAATGACTCAGTGCTGAGAAAAAAGGCTTGGAGTTTTCCTTCAGATAAATAAACTATAAAGTTTTTTTTTTTTTAATCTACAGACCTGCTTCCTTTATCAGATCCTACAGGTCCCTCAGGATCCCTACTCCCTTTGAATGGAAACACATGATGTTGGTTTTCGTAAAGGCCATTATCAATATGGTGTCATCTCAGCCCTTTCTGTCCCTAGGGTAGTTCAGGACGCCCAACCTCGCTTCCTTTTCTTCTGTTTCTCTTCCTCATCCTCTAGTCCCTATTTTGACACCAAAAGTGATGAAATTGACTCTTATATCCATAACCGTTCCTTCAGTGTCTTATGATAATTTGTTCTTCTGAGCCAGTGCCTTCAGTGTTGGCTGTTGCTTCAGCATTAACCTTGGTGCCTGCATTGGAGACCACTAGGACTGAGGGGGTCAGTTTCAACCATTTGATATTGACTCCACCACAACACTGCTGGGGCCATGGTTGGTATCAAGGTGAGAGACATTCAACCTTTTGGTGCCAAAATCTTCAGAAACAATTTTGGCTCAAGAAAAATTGGTGCCGGCATTCATCTCCAGTTTTGCCACAGTGATATCATCCCAGGCATATTCATTGTTTGGTATTCTGGGCCTAGATGAATTACTGATGCAGAGGAGACCATTTCATGGTTGTTCCAAAGGCCAAATACATGGATCATCTTTGTGCACAGAGACACAGTTGATGCTAGACCCTTCAGCCTAATATAATTGATGTTTTCTATGCACAGAGAACTTTATAAGCTTCTGTTGAAGAGATCTGAGGTGCTTTCTTCCTAGGGAGTTCTGATGACTCATCTCCCAGTCTACTCAGGAACAGGCAAGATAAGAGGAAGCACCTTAACTCCCCATCAGAGTCTTCCTCTCCAGATACAGATCTCGGCAAAGGGGAAACTTCACACAAGTTTCATCAGTTCACCTTCAGTGAACTATCATAAAAAGCAAAACTTGAACAATGCTGTAACAAAGTTGCTAAATTTTCAGCAATTACCCCTTTCAGGACCTACCACAGTATAGCAGTAAAAAACCTATGTAGGTCAGAACTTTTCCATCAATTGACATAAACACAGCTTCTTACCACCTATAAAATTATCCAGCATCCATCTGCTTGTCCAGCTCTAAATAATATTCTATACAACTATGTTCCCAGTTGGTTATTACAATCCACTGATCAAACACTCCTGTCTGCACACAAACATATCATATCTGCTGGGCATTGTCTATACTTGTACCATATTGTTAAGACCTGGGCCTCCTTACCTGTACCCATCAGGTCAATACCCTCCCTCCCTCCCATCAAAACCACTCTGAAAGACTTCCTAGCCAAAAGATAGCTCTCTTCTTGCTCAACACCAGGATAAACTACATCCCTAAATGTGAACAAGTACCAATCCATACCTTACATCTCCTTACTTTACTCACTTGCTTGCTTCTATTAATTTCTCTCCCATGACTTTCTCTCTAAATATACCATAAGCTTGCTTTTCTCTGACTTCATATTGCAATTCCTGTTTGAATTATACTAACCATTTTTTAATTTCTCTATAAATTGGCCATGTTTCTCTAAATATTAAATCATTATCATGTAACTTGTATCTATTCTTAACCAATGATCTGAAGTAGTTAACTTCATTTGATCAGCAACCTGTGGGTATCGGATCTGATCCGGATCTGAGCCGGGCACTTTCCAAGCTAGAGATCTGAGCTCCAAGCTCCTCCCCCTTACTCATAACACCCTGCTACCTCCCACCAGTCCTCAGATCTCATTTGCCACAGCTTCTTGAAGCACGAGAGACAAGCTCCTGGCAGTTTCGAGAGTGATTTATAGGGTTTTTTGCTCTAGCTTTTTTTCAGAAATTGGTGTGTGTGTGTGTGTGTGTGTGTGTGTGTGTGTGTGTGTGTGTGTATGTATATTTATCAACCCTTAGTATATTTAGTTTAGATTGTTATAGTAGTCTGTTAGTGTAGTCTTTCCCTTACCCTTATTTGTGTGTGTGAGGGTGTGTGCGTGTGTTGTCATGGCTGAAGGCCCTAAAGCCACATTTTCTAAATGTTCTGAGTATGGCCATAAGCTGTCCCCAGCTGATGGCCACACTCAGTGCGTTATTTGCCTGGGGGTGGCTCACTTATCATCAGGTTGCCAGATCTGTGCTGCCTTTAACCCCCTGGGCTTTGAGGGACAGGAGGACCAAGTTAATCCTTGTGGGCCTTTTGCCCATGGATTCTGCTTCTTCCTCCTCTCCCTCAGTGACACCAGCCACAGCTGCGGCTGTTCAGCCAACTGTTCCTGCTCCCCTGGCCAGGACTCAAACTCCCTCTGTGTCCCAGGGAGAGAGGGATTCCTGAAAGAAGGAGAGAAGAGACAAAGAGCGTGACAGGGAGAGGCATAGGAGCCACAAGCGGTGGACCAATTCTGCCCCCTCGACCCCGCCGGCTAAGCAGCTCAGTTCTCCCTTGAAGGCCTCTGGGTCTTCCCCCTCTTGGCTACATTTTCCACGTTTCTCTCTGGAGACAGAGGAGGAGACCCAGTCACCTTCGAGGTCATCAAGGCGGCCTTCCTGGCCAGCCTCGGTGGCTTCTTCTAGATCTACTAGGAGCCTTTCAGACGCAGACATGGACCGGATGATGGGTTGCTTCCTCCAGGCCCAAATGCAGATAGGAGTGCTCTTGCCTCCTCCCCCCCTCCGGGGGGGGAGCTTGGTCCCTTTCTTAGCTCCCATTGCTCCATCTCCGATCCATTATCGGATTTTGGAGCCGTCAGATCCGGGTAGCATCGGAGCCGGGAGTCGGCGCTGATAATAATTGCTACTTCGGCACCGGCTGTACCCTTGAGTTTGTCGGGTCCTTTTTTGGATCCCAGTTCTTAGGGCCATGAGCCGAGCCTCGGATTCAAAGGGGTGAGTGTGTCTTTGGCTCAGATGTGGTCAGAGCACACTTCTCTTTTGGGTCTGATCGCTTCAGCTCTGGCGCTGATCCACACGTCGGATCCAAGGGGGCTGCTCTCGGATCCTAGGGAGAGTGGGTCACCTTCGGCCAGAGTGGGTCACCTTCGGCCTTTGACATTGTGGAGAGGGTCCTTTCAAGGGATTCAAGGCCCCCGGCTCGTGCTACGGATCCACCCACCATTCCTTCACAGATGGGCTTGTCTTCCATCATCCGGCCCCAGGGACAGCCTGCGTCTACGTCCCATATGGTTCCCCTATTGGAACAGGACCTGGTTGGTGAGCCCTCCTTGGACAGACCCCCCCAAGGAGGTCCCTCACAAACAAAAGTGTAAAAGGAGGCACTTGGACTCCCCCGAGTCCCTCATGGAAGACACTGACTTGGAGGAAGGGGAAAGTTCCCCCAGGTCACCCCCAAGGATGTTTCCTTTGGAGACATCATGGAGATGCTGCGAATTAGAGGGGTGTGGTCAGCCCAAAAACCTTCCTCGGATGAGTCTGTGTTCCTGGAGGTGTTTGATGCAGGCCCATCTACCTCTTGGGTGTCCCCTCCGGCCGACTCCCTTGTAGATCTTATAACTACCAGGGCATGGAAGGAGCCGACCATTGTAGATACGATACCCAAGAGACCAGATAAGATCCTTAGCCCCCCGACAGACAGGATGGTGTGGAGCAAAGGTTCCCCAGTAGATGCCATGGTGGTGGCAGCTGCCACCAAGAATGAACTGGCACAGGATAGCTCCTCAGTACATCCTCCAGACAAGGAGTCTTGGACGATGGACCACATTGGAAAGCAGATGTTCGCTTCAGCCACCTTCTCCGTAAGGGTGCTGAACTACTTGGCACATGTGATTCGGCTTCAGCAGGATCTAATCAAAGGGTACGCTGGGTCACCCCCGGAGTCCATGTCAGCCGAGGACAAATGAACCTTCTCGGCATGAACGGCCACTCTAAAGTTAATATCCAACACATCTATGCGGCTTCTCTCCCATGCCACTGAGGGGGCGGCTAGAGCCAGCGGTGCAGGCATCGCTTTAAGGAGTCATGCCTGGCTCTGTCTTTGCGATTTTGCGGAACCCTTCAAGGCGTCCTTTGTGAATGCTTCCTTTGACGGTTCCACACTGTTTGGCAAGACCATCCGCGATACGCTACTCCAGAGTGAGAAAGATGGGAAGACGTCTGCCATCAGAATCCGCTTCTTGGCTCCTCAAAGGTCCTTTTCCAGGAACCAGAGAGGACAAAAGAAGATGTGGTTCCGGAAATCTCAACAATCCCGTTTCAATCCAGACCCTTCGTCCTTCAGAGGCAGGGGAAGACAAGCTGGATGCCAGCCCAGATGCAGAGGGGGGGCCAAAGAATTTCGGGTTGAGGGAACCTTTTTCCGATCAATCCGCGCAGCAATCCTGAGGGGTTGCCCGACTGCTCCACTCTGGAGGCAGTCGGGGGCATTTCTCGGAACACCTAGCACATTGGGAGTCCATCACGACAGATCGCTGGGTGCTCCGAATAATATCCAGAGGTTACTCTATTCCCTTCCTAAATCCTCCCCCTCAGTCGGGATGCCTCCCCGATGTCCCACCCAATCAGAGGGAGGCAGCAACTTTAGAGATAAAAGAGATGCTAAGAAAAAGAGCCATCCAGCACGTCCCCCCAGGCCTGTCCAGATCAGGCAATTACTCCAGGTTCTTTTTGGTGCCAAAAAAGACGGGGGACCTAAGACCAATTCTCAGCCTGTCTACACTGAACCTGTCCATTGCCAAAGAGAAATTCTGGATGGTCACCATTCAATCCATTCTCCCCCTGCTGCAGGAGAATGACTGGATGTGCTCCATAGACCTCAAGGATGCATACTACCACATTCTAATGGACAGGTGATCCAGGAGGTTTCTCCGCTTTCGGTTGGGAGCCAGTCATTATCAGTTCAGGGTCCTCCCTTATGGCCTCACCACAGCCCCCAGGGTATTCACCAAGGTCATGGCAGTTGTAGCGGCTCAACTGAGGCTTCAGGGAATACAGGTCTTCCCTTACCTGGACAACTGGCTCCTCGCGGCTCCCACCAGGTATCTACTATGCTCGGTCAGGGATTATTCCCTGCATTTGGTCACCTACTGGGGATCACCATAAATTACAAAAAAATCATCCCTTCAGCCTACTCAGGTCCTGGACTTCATAGGGGAGAGAATAGACACGCTTCAGTCCAAGGCCTTCTTGATGTTGGACAGACTCCACAACCTAACTCTCCATGTCTTAGCTCTTCTACAGTTTCCAGCCCCACCGGCAGAATTAGTCCTGAGGGCCCTAGGGTCTATGGCGGTGGCCATCATCCTTTCACCCCTAGCCCACTTGAATATGAGGGTTCTTTGATGGACCTTGCAGGTCCAGTGGTCCATCCTTCGACATCCATTGTACTCCCCTATTCCCCTCAGCAGGTTTTGCAGGGAATCTCTGCTTTGGTGGCTCCATTCCCGAGAGCTTTGTTGAAGGGCGGCCCTTTTTGATGCCTCTACCCCAAGCCACGGTGACAATGGACGCTTCTCGCTAGGGTAGGGGGGGCATTGCATGGGCAGAACCGTCCAAGGCACGTGGACTCCAACAGAGACCGTTCTGCATATCAATGTTCAGGAGATGAGGGTGGTGCTTCTAGCATTGCAGGCTCTCCATGCCCTTTTTCCTCTAGGGACTAATGCAATTCAGACGGACAACATGTCAGTAGTCTGGTACATCAACAAACAGGGGGGGCCAGGTCTTACCCTCTTTGCCGAGAGGCCATGAGAGTTTGGGAGTGGGCGATATCCACCAACCGTTTTCTGCTAGCAATGCACATTCTGGGTCGGTCCAACATTTTAGCGGACAAGCTGAGTCGAACTATCCTCTCACCTTACGAGTGGTCTCTGAACCCCTTAGTAGCAAAACAGATCTTCCTCAAATGGGGTCAAGCTTGCTGTGATCTGTTCGCATCGCCTTCATATGCAAAGTGCAGCAAGTTTTTTGGTCTAATCCCTCCACCGGGGGAGAGCCCCAGAAATGCTCTGGTTCATGCTTGGCCATCCGGTCTTCTTTATGCTTATCCTCCTCTCCCGTTAATGACAAAATTCTTGCAGAAAGCTCATCGGTTGGGGAGCAGGGTTATCCTCATAGCCCCATTCTGGCCTTGTCAAACCTGGTTCCCATACCTGCGGTCTCATCTCATAGCTCCTCCCTGGATCTTAGATCCCATTCCGGATCTGATTTCTCATCCTTTGGGATTGAAAACCCCGAACCTGGATGACCTCAAGCTTTCCACTTGGTTGATCCAGTTCTGTTAGTGGCTAGGACTCCTGGCATCTCGTCCGCAGTTAAACCATTCTGGTGGCGGCACATAAGCCTTCTACCAAGAAAGTCTACAACAGTAAATGGAAACGTTTTTCTATCTGGGCCGGGCATAGGAATTTAGACCCCTTTACAGCTCCCATTCCAGCAGTACTTGAGTTCTTATCCCACATTTTTCATCAGGGGGCCAGTTCTTCAACTATGAAGGTTCAAATGGCGGCCATTTCCCACTTCCACATCGGACAATCTTGGCCCCTTAGCTTCCTCTAAGATTTGCAAAGCCTTCTTGAAGGGCATTTTTCTTTTAAGACCTCCTGTCAAGAATGCAGTTCCTCTGTGGGATCTAACCTTAGTCCTCCAGGCTCTTACTGGTCCCCCCTTTGAGCCTGCAGCTTTGGTTGACTTAAAGTATTTGCCTTGGAAAACTGCCTTCTTGATTGCTATTACCTCAGCTAGAAGGGTATCAGAACTTCAGGCCCTTTGTTCTAAACCTCTGTATCTTGTCTTCCATAAAGACAGTTTCCCTCAGGACTAATCCTTCCTTTTTACCTAAAGTGGCTTCCGAGGCTAACATCAACCAATCCATTAATCTGCCTGTTTTCTTTCCTAACTACCAGAACAAATGGAAGTACAGACTCCATTCATTAGATGTGCATAGACAGTTGCACTTTTATTTGCAAAGAACTGCTGCCTCTCGTATGTCGGAGCAGCTCTTTGTTTCCTTTGCTAAGCCATCTTTGGGTAAACCAGTAACGAAGGTGACTCTAGCTAGGTGGATATCTCAATGCATTTTACTCACGTACAAAATTTCTGGTCGACCTGAGCCCATGGGGGTTCGTGCTCATTCTACCCATTCTATGGCTACCTCTGCTGCCTTTTGGTCACGGGTACCCTTGGATGATATTTGTTCTGCGGGTACTTGGGCTTCATCTCATACCTTTATTTCACATTATAAGTTAGATTTGATATCCAGAGGGAGGGAAGCCTTCCTTGAGGACCTCCCAAGTTTTGGTAGCTGGGGACTCTGTCCCACAGGTTGCTGATCAAATGAAGTTAACTACTTCAGATAAAGAAGTTATGTACTCACCATAACATTCCATCTGAGTAGGTAACTTCATTTGTCAGCAACCAACCCCCCCCTCCATCCCCCTAACCTGTAGTTCATTACCTGAATGATTAATAGTTTCACTCCTGGTAGGTATCAGGTTAGGATGTTCAGGTGGTTTGTTTTTGTGCTGTATGATAATCGGGCAAACTCGATCTGAGGACTGGAGGGAGGTAGCGGGGTGTTATGGGTAAGGGGAGGAGCTTGGAGCTCGGATCTCTAGCTTGGAAAGCTGCCGGATCAGATCCGGATCAGATCCGATACTCACAGGTTGCTGACAAATGAAGTTACCTACTCAGATGGAACGTTATGGTGAGTACATAACTTTTTTTTTTCATATTATGTCTAATTTATTTGGTATAATTACTTAACCTATAGATATTTTTGTATTATTTTTGAAGATTGTAAAATTATTGTTCTTAAAATGTTTTATGATACTTTGGAGGTTTTCTCCCTGGAACTACACTGAAAATCGACTCCTACCCAGTTAGACCCTCCCAGTAATCAAATGTCAATAAATAAATAAATAATATTGGATATGCTGAAAAAGAAGGGATCTTGGCCCATTGACCCCATCTCCTCAGAAGAGAAGATCTTGCAGGAGGCTTAAAAGATCTTTCCCCCAGCAGCTTGAGTTGTGCTACCCCTAGACAAGTTAGTTGATATGGTGTGCAGTAAAGCTTGGAAAGAGCCACATGTGGCTGGGCCTGTACCCTGAAAACCAGAGAAGTTGTTGTGGACCCCACCAATAGACAACACTGGACTAAATGATGTCTTGTAGATTCTACAGTGGTGTCTGCTTCCACCACGAGGGACCCCCCCCCCCAAAAAAAAAGATGCTCAGGCTATCTGTCCTCCTAATAGGGAGTCTAGGATTTTAAATAGATTTGGAAAGCATGTTTATATGTCATGTACCTTCTTCATCAGGGCTTTGAACTACTTGGTGCATGTGACAAGATTTCTAGGGGATATGGCTGAGAAAACTAGGACTACTTTGAAACAGCTGCCTGTGGGTGATCTGAGGATTCAGCTTGAGACAAACATTGCTGCAATCCTGTGGGTGATCTGAGGATTCAGCTTGAGACAAACATTGCTGCAATCCTGTGGGTGATGTGAGGATTCAGCTGGAGACAAACGTTGCTGCAATCTTGTGGGTAATGTGAGGATTCAGCTTGAGACAAACGTTGCTGCAATCCTGTGGGTGATGTGAGGATTCACCTTGAGAAAACGTTGCTGTAATCCTGTGGGTGATGTGAGGATTCAGCTTGAGACAAACATTGCTGCAATCCTGTGGGAGATGTGAGGATTCAGCTTAAACAAACGTTGCTGCAATCCTGTGGGTGATGTGAGGATTCAGCTTGAGACAAACATTGCTGCAATGTCATTCATATCTTTACTCATCATTCGTTTGAGTTGTAATACTGTGGATGGTTCACCTGATTAGTGGATTCTGGACTAACATGACTTACTTTTCAGACCACTTCAAGGCAGTACTCATTAATGTTCAATTTGACAGCTCCTTCTTGTTTGGGCAAAAGGTGAAAGAAAAAAGGCTACAGAGTGATCAAGACAACAAAATGCTCACAGGTGTGCAAGTAAAGTTGTTGGTACCTCAGAGATCCTTTCCAAGAAATGAAAAAAAAAGCCAAAAACGTATGGTTTTAAAAAGCTTAAAAGCACCAAAATCAGCAGTAATGTGACAAAGGTTCCTGTGGTAGAGTGGACTCAAGTCCAGCTGCCATATAGAGGCAGATGTAGTCCAATTTACCAGGGCTACAAAGGGTCCTTTTCAGGCCCCCATCAATTATATGTCCTGAAACATTTCCATTGCTGTCCAGCTCTACAGGCAGTCAGGATATGTCTTTCCCTACATCTCAAGGCATGGTTGGCCAGCACATTGAATAGGTGGATAAGGGCAATTATATTCAGACACTGCTCTATTTCATGTTTGCAGATGTCAAGACGCCTATCTTCAGTCCCTCCAACAATACCTCCCCATCAGAAGACGGCAGCAGTTCATGAATTAAAAACACTCTTAATAAAGAGAGCCATCCAACAGGTACCCACCAGAGCAGAAAGGATCCTAGCTCCAGATTCTCCCTGTTGCCTTAAAAAATGTAGGATCTCAGACCTATTCTTGACTTAATCATCCAAACCAGTATTTGAAATAGGAGTCACTTCAGATGGTCACATTGCAGTCCATCCTGCTGTGGTTGCAGGAAGGCAACTGAATGTGCTGCTTGGACTTGCAAGCTGTATACCTACACTTCAGATTAGTGAAAGCATTAAGGAAGTTCCTGCACTTTCAGGTAGGACACAGTCATTATCACTTTTGAGTTCTGCTCTTTGGACTCACCAGAGCCCCATGAATGTTCCTAAATGCATGATCCCAGTTGTGATCCACATGCAACTTCTGGGAGTAAGAGATTTCCTTTACCTGGATGACTGTTTCATAGCAGATCCCACTATGGAATTACTCCTATTGACAAGACACTACCTACTCCATTTGTGTTGTCTTTGGGAATCACAGTCAATATGCCCAAAATCCTAACTAAACCATTCTTCCATTGTGAATGAAGGAAAAGTCTATGTCTCAGAATCCAAGTCTTAAAATGGTTGCAGTCCCGCAAGTGTTGGTATTATGGCTGCGTCTGTTCAGACAGTCCATCTTGCCTGGTTGAACATGACAATTTTTCAGTGGACACTAAGAATGCAGTGGAACCATGCACTACAACCTATTACAAATGCAAACTTCAAATGCATG